>NW_027258654.1:22500-61484 GCF_045791955.1 Oncorhynchus clarkii lewisi | reverse complement strand
CCTTGCTTACTTATTTCAAAGCGAGGGCACATATTTCAGCCTTGTGGGAAAAAACGGACAAAGAGTTGAAATTCCACAAGGCAGTGACAAAAAGCTTACAGCACCTGGTATTCCCAGGCGGTCTCCCATCCAAGTACTAACCAGGCCCGACCCTGCTTAGCTTCCGAGATCAGACGAGATCAGGCGTACTCAGGCCGGTGTGGCCGTAAGCGAAAGGTAATCTCAAAAAGTGGATGAAATTGCATATACTGTAGCCATAATTTGTAGCACAGATTGTTGGATGAAATACAAACTAACCTTGCTTACTTATTTCAAAGCGAGGGCACATATTTCAGCCTTGTGGGAAAAAACGGACAAAGAGTTGAAATTCCACAAGGCAGTGACAAAAAGCTTACAGCACCTGGTATTCCCAGGCGGTCTCCCATCCAAGTACTAACCAGGCCCGACCCTGCTTAGCTTCCAAGATCGGACGAGATCAGGGGTACTCAGGCCGGTGTGGCCGTAAGCAAGAAACTATCTCTTGGTGCACTATGTAAAGTCAAAGTGAGCCTGATTAACAGCTGTTGCATTTTCACCATTTAGATAAGCATCTTTGTGTCACTCAAAAAGTGGAAGAAATTGCATATACTGTAGCCATAATTTGTAGCACAGATTGTTGGATGAAATACAAACTAACCTTGCTTACTTATTTCAAAGCGAGGGCACATATTTCAGCCTTGTGGGAAAAAACGGACAAAGAGTTGAAATTCCACAAGGCAGTGACAAAAAGCTTACAGCACCTGGTATTCCCAGGCGGTCTCCCATCCAAGTACTAACCAGGCCCGACCCTGCTTAGCTTCCGAGATCAGACGAGATCAGGCGTACTCAGGCCGGTGTGGCCGTAAGCGAAAGGTAATCTCAAAAAGTGGATGAAATTGCATATACTGTAGCCATAATTTGTAGCACAGATTGTTGGATGAAATACAAACTAACCTTGCTTACTTATTTCAAAGCGAGGGCACATATTTCAGCCTTGTGGGAAAAAACGGACAAAGAGTTGAAATTCCACAAGGCAGTGACAAAAAGCTTACAGCACCTGGTATTCCCAGGCGGTCTCCCATCCAAGTACTAACCAGGCCCGACCCTGCTTAGCTTCCGAGATCGGACGAGATCAGGCGTACTCAGGCCGGTGTGGCCGTAAGCAAGAAACTATCTCTTGGTGCACTATGTAAAGTCAAAGTGAGCCTGATTAACAGCTGTTGCATTTTCACCATTTAGATAAGCATCTTTGTGTCACTCAAAAAGTGGAAGAAATTGCATATACTGTAGCCATAATGTGTAGCACAGATTGTTGGATGAAATACAAACTAACCTTTCTTACTTATTTCAAAGCGAGGGCACATATTTCAGCCTTGTGGGAAAAAACGGACAAAGAGTTGAAATTCCACAAGGCAGTGACAAAAAGCTTACAGCACCTGGTATTCCCAGGCGGTCTCCCATCCAAGTACTAACCAGGCCCGACCCTGCTTAGCTTCCGAAATCGGACGAGATCAGGCGTACTCAGGCCGGTGTGGCCGTAAGCGAAAGGCAATCTCAAAAAGTGGATGAAATTGCATATACTGTAGCCATAATTTGTGGTACAGATTGTTGGATGAAATACAAACTAACCTTGCTTACTTATTTCAAAGCGAGGGCACATATTTCAGCCTTGTGGGAAAAAACGGACAAAGAGTTGAAATTCCACAAGGCAGTGACAAAAAGCTTACAGCACCTGGTATTCCCAGGCGGTCTCCCATCCAAGTACTAACCAGGCCCGACCCTGCTTAGCTTCCGAGATCGGACGAGATCAGGCGTACTCAGGCCGGTGTGGCCGTAAGCGAAAGGCAATCTCAAAAAGTGGATGAAATTGCATATACTGTAGCCATAATTTGTAGCACAGATTGTTGGATGAAATACAAACTAACCTTGCTTACTTATTTCAAAGCGAGGGCACATATTTCAGCCTTGTGGGAAAAAACGGACAAAGAGTTGAAATTCCACAAGGCAGTGACAAAAAGCTTACAGCACCTGGTATTCCCAGGCGGTCTCCCATCCAAGTACTAACCAGGCCCGACCCTGCTTAGCTTCCGAGATCGGACGAGATCAGGTGTACTCAGGCCGGTGTGGCCGTAAGCGAAAGGCAATCTCAAAAAGTGGATGAAATTGCATATACTGTAGCCATAATTTGTAGCACAGATTGTTGGATGAAATACAAACTAACCTTGCTTACTTATTTCAAAGCGAGGGCACATATTTCAGCCTTGTGGGAAAAAACGGACAAAGAGTTGAAATTCCACAAGGCAGTGACAAAAAGCTTACAGCACCTGGTATTCCCAGGCGGTCTCCCATCCAAGTACTAACCAGGCCCGACCCTGCTTAGCTTCCGAGATCGGACGAGATCAGGCGTACTCAGGCCGGTGTGGCCGTAAGCGAGAAACTATCTCTTGGTGCACTATGTAAAGTCAAAGTGAGCCTGATTAACAGCTGTTGCATTTTCACCATTTAGATAAGCATCTTTGTGTCACTCAAAAAGTGGAAGAAATTGCATATACTGTAGCCATAATGTGTAGCACAGATTGTTGGATGAAATACAAACTAACCTTGCTTACTTATTTCAAAGCGAGGGCACATATTTCAGCCTTGTGGGAAAAAACGGACAAAGAGTTGAAATTCCACAAGGCAGTGACAAAAAGCTTACAGCACCTGGTATTCCCAGGCGGTCTCCCATCCAAGTACTAACCAGGCCCGACCCTGCTTAGCTTCCGAAATCGGACGAGATCAGGCGTACTCAGGCCGGTGTGGCCGTAAGCGAAAGGCAATCTCAAAAAGTGGATGAAATTGCATATACTGTAGCCATAATTTGTGGTACAGATTGTTGGATGAAATACAAACTAACCTTGCTTACTTATTTCAAAGCGAGGGCACATATTTCAGCCTTGTGGGAAAAAACGGACAAAGAGTTGAAATTCCACAAGGCAGTGACAAAAAGCTTACAGCACCTGGTATTCCCAGGCGGTCTCCCATCCAAGTACTAACCAGGCCCGACCCTGCTTAGCTTCCGAGATCGGACGAGATCAGGCGTACTCAGGCCGGTGTGGCCGTAATCGAAAGGCAATCTCAAAAAGTGGATGAAATTGCATATACTGTAGCCATAATTTGTAGCACAGATTGTTGGATGAAATACAAACTAACCTTGCTTACTTATTTCAAAGCGAGGGCACATATTTCAGCCTTGTGGGAAAAAACGGACAAAGAGTTGAAATTCCACAAGGCAGTGACAAAAAGCTTACAGCACCTGGTATTCCCAGGCGGTCTCCCATCCAAGTACTAACCAGGCCCGACCCTGCTTAGCTTCCGAGATCGGACGAGATCAGGCGTACTCAGGCCGGTGTGGCCGTAAGCGAAAGGCAATCTCAAAAAGTGGATGAAATTGCATATACTGTAGCCATAATTTGTAGCACAGATTGTTGGATGAAATACAAACTAACCTTGCTTACTTATTTCAAAGCGAGGGCACATATTTCAGCCTTGTGGGAAAAAACGGACAAAGAGTTGAAATTCCACAAGGCAGTGACAAAAAGCTTACAGCACCTGGTATTCCCAGGCGGTCTCCCATCCAAGTACTAACCAGGCCCGACCCTGCTTAGCTTCCGAGATCGGACGAGATCAGGCGTACTCAGGCCGGTGTGGCCGTAAGCGAGAAACTATCTCTTGGTGCACTATGTAAAGTCAAAGTGAGCCTGATTAACAGCTGTTGCATTTTCACCATTTAGATAAGCATCTTTGTGTCACTCAAAAAGTGGAAGAAATTGCATATACTGTAGCCATAATGTGTAGCACAGATTGTTGGATGAAATACAAACTAACCTTGCTTACTTATTTCAAAGCGAGGGCACATATTTCAGCCTTGTGGGAAAAAACGGACAAAGAGTTGAAATTCCACAAGGCAGTGACAAAAAGCTTACAGCACCTGGTATTCCCAGGCGGTCTCCCATCCAAGTACTAACCAGGCCCGACCCTGCTTAGCTTCCGAGATCGGACGAGATCAGGCGTACTCAGGCCGGTGTGGCCGTAAGCGAAAGGCAATCTCAAAAAGTGGATGAAATTGCATATACTGTAGCCATAATTTGTAGCACAGATTGTTGGATGAAATACAAACTAACCTTGCTTACTTATTTCAAAGCGAGGGCACATATTTCAGCCTTGTGGGAAAAAACGGACAAAGAGTTGAAATTCCACAAGGCAGTGACAAAAAGCTTACAGCACCTGGTATTCCCAGGCGGTCTCCCATCCAAGTACTAACCAGGCCCGACCCTGCTTAGCTTCCGAGATCGGACGAGATCAGGCGTACTCAGGCCGGTGTGGCCGTAAGCAAGAAACTATCTCTTGGTGCACTATGTAAAGTCAAAGTGAGCCTGATTAACAGCTGTTGCATTTTCACCATTTAGATAAGCATCTTTGTGTCACTCAAAAAGTGGAAGAAATTGCATATACTGTAGCCATAATGTGTAGCACAGATTGTTGGATGAAATACAAACTAACCTTTCTTACTTATTTCAAAGCGAGGGCACATATTTCAGCCTTGTGGGAAAAAACGGACAAAGAGTTGAAATTCCACAAGGCAGTGACAAAAAGCTTACAGCACCTGGTATTCCCAGGCGGTCTCCCATCCAAGTACTAACCAGGCCCGACCCTGCTTAGCTTCCGAGATCGGACGAGATCAGGCGTACTCAGGCCGGTGTGGCCGTAAGCGAAAGGCAATCTCAAAAAGTGGATGAAATTGCATATACTGTAGCCATAATTTGTGGTACAGATTGTTGGATGAAATACAAACTAACCTTGCTTACTTATTTCAAAGCGAGGGCACATATTTCAGCCTTGTGGGAAAAAACGGACAAAGAGTTGAAATTCCACAAGGCAGTGACAAAAAGCTTACAGCACCTGGTATTCCCAGGCGGTCTCCCATCCAAGTACTAACCAGGCCCGACCCTGCTTAGCTTCCGAGATCGGACGAGATCAGGCGTACTCAGGCCGGTGTGGCCGTAAGCGAAAGGCAATCTCAAAAAGTGGATGAAATTGCATATACTGTAGCCATAATTTGTAGCACAGATTGTTGGATGAAATACAAACTAACCTTGCTTACTTATTTCAAAGCGAGGGCACATATTTCAGCCTTGTGGGAAAAAACGGACAAAGAGTTGAAATTCCACAAGGCAGTGACAAAAAGCTTACAGCACCTGGTATTCCCAGGCGGTCTCCCATCCAAGTACTAACCAGGCCCGACCCTGCTTAGCTTCCGAGATCGGACGAGATCAGGCGTACTCAGGCCGGTGTGGCCGTAAGCGAAAGGCAATCTCAAAAAGTGGATGAAATTGCATATACTGTAGCCATAATTTGTAGCACAGATTGTTGGATGAAATACAAACTAACCTTGCTTACTTATTTCAAAGCGAGGGCACATATTTCAGCCTTGTGGGAAAAAACGGACAAAGAGTTGAAATTCCACAAGGCAGTGACAAAAAGCTTACAGCACCTGGTATTCCCAGGCGGTCTCCCATCCAAGTACTAACCAGGCCCGACCCTGCTTAGCTTCCGAGATCGGACGAGATCAGGCGTACTCAGGCCGGTGTGGCCGTAAGCGAGAAACTATCTCTTGGTGCACTATGTAAAGTCAAAGTGAGCCTGATTAACAGCTGTTGCATTTTCACCATTTAGATAAGCATCTTTGTGTCACTCAAAAAGTGGAAAAATTGCATATACTGTAGCCATAATTTGTGGTACAGATTGTTGGATGAAATACAAACTAACCTTGCTTACTTATTTCAAAGCGAGGGCACATATTTCAGCCTTGTGGGAAAAAACGGACAAAGAGTTGAAATTCCACAAGGCAGTGACAAAAAGCTTACAGCACCTGGTATTCCCAGGCGGTCTCCCATCCAAGTACTAACCAGGCCCGACCCTGCTTAGCTTCCGAGATCGGACGAGATCAGGCGTACTCAGGCCGGTGTGGCCGTAAGCGAAAGGCAATCTCAAAAAGTGGATGAAATTGCATATACTGTAGCCATAATTTGTGGTACAGATTGTTGGATGAAATACAAACTAACCTTGCTTACTTATTTCAAAGCGAGGGCACATATTTCAGCCTTGTGGGAAAAAACGGACAAAGAGTTGAAATTCCACAAGGCAGTGACAAAAAGCTTACAGCACCTGGTATTCCCAGGCGGTCTCCCATCCAAGTACTAACCAGGCCCGACCCTGCTTAGCTTCCGAGATCGGACGAGATCAGGCGTACTCAGGCCGGTGTGGCCGTAAGCGAAAGGCAATCTCAAAAAGTGGATGAAATTGCATATACTGTAACCATAATTTGTGGTACAGATTGTTGGATGAAATACAAACTAACCTTGCTTACTTATTTCAAAGCGAGGGCACATATTTCAGCCTTGTGGGAAAAAACGGACAAAGAGTTGAAATTCCACAAGGCAGTGACAAAAAGCTTACAGCACCTGGTATTCCCAGGCGGTCTCCCATCCAAGTACTAACCAGGCCCGACCCTGCTTAGCTTCCGAGATCGGACGAGATCAGGCGTACTCAGGCCGGTGTGGCCGTAAGCGAAAGGCAATCTCAAAAAGTGGATGAAATTGCATATACTGTAACCATAATTTGTGGTACAGATTGTTGGATGAAATACAAACTAACCTTGCTTACTTATTTCAAAGCGAGGGCACATATTTCAGCCTTGTGGGAAAAAACGGACAAAGAGTTGAAATTCCACAAGGCAGTGACAAAAAGCTTACAGCACCTGGTATTCCCAGGCGGTCTCCCATCCAAGTACTAACCAGGCCCGACCCTGCTTAGCTTCCGAGATCGGACGAGATCAGGCGTACTCAGGCCGGTGTGGCCGTAAGCGAAAGGCAATCTCAAAAAGTGGATGAAATTGCATATACTGTAACCATAATTTGTGGTACAGATTGTTGGATGAAATACAAACTAACCTTGCTTACTTATTTCAAAGCGAGGGCACATATTTCAGCCTTGTGGGAAAAAACGGACAAAGAGTTGAAATTCCACAAGGCAGTGACAAAAAGCTTACAGCACCTGGTATTCCCAGGCGGTCTCCCATCCAAGTACTAACCAGGCCCGACCCTGCTTAGCTTCCGAGATCGGACGAGATCAGGCGTACTCAGGCCGGTGTGGCCGTAAGCGAGAAACTATCTCTTGGTGCACTATGTAAAGTCAAAGTGAGCCTGATTAACAGCTGTTGCATTTTCACCATTTAGATAAGCATCTTTGTGTCACTCAAAAAGTGGAAGAAATTGCATATACTGTAGCCATAATTTGTAGCACAGATTGTTGGATGAAATACAAACTAACCTTGCTTACTTATTTCAAAGCGAGGGCACATATTTCAGCCTTGTGGGAAAAAACGGACAAAGAGTTGAAATTCCACAAGGCAGTGACAAAAAGCTTACAGCACCTGGTATTCCCAGGCGGTCTCCCATCCAAGTACTAACCAGGCCCGACCCTGCTTAGCTTCCGAGATCGGACGAGATCAGGCGTACTCAGGCCGGTGTGGCCGTAAGCGAAAGGCAATCTCAAAAAGTGGATGAAATTGCATATACTGTAGCCATAATTTGTGGTACAGATTGTTGGATGAAATACAAACTAACCTTGCTTACTTATTTCAAAGCGAGGGCACATATTTCAGCCTTGTGGGAAAAAACGGACAAAGAGTTGAAATTCCACAAGGCAGTGACAAAAAGCTTACAGCACCTGGTATTCCCAGGCGGTCTCCCATCCAAGTACTAACCAGGCCCGACCCTGCTTAGCTTCCGAGATCGGACGAGATCAGGCGTACTCAGGCCGGTGTGGCCGTAAGCGAAAGGCAATCTCAAAAAGTGGATGAAATTGCATATACTGTAGCCATAATTTGTGGTACAGATTGTTGGATGAAATACAAACTAACCTTGCTTACTTATTTCAAAGCGAGGGCACATATTTCAGCCTTGTGGGAAAAAACGGACAAAGAGTTGAAATTCCACAAGGCAGTGACAAAAAGCTTACAGCACCTGGTATTCCCAGGCGGTCTCCCATCCAAGTACTAACCAGGCCCGACCCTGCTTAGCTTCCGAGATCGGACGAGATCAGGCGTACTCAGGCCGGTGTGGCCGTAAGCGAGAAACTATCTCTTGGTGCACTATGTAAAGTCAAAGTGAGCCTGATTAACAGCTGTTGCATTTTCACCATTTAGATAAGCATCTTTGTGTCACTCAAAAAGTGGAAGAAATTGCATATACTGTAGCCATAATTTGTAGCACAGATTGTTGGATGAAATACAAACTAACCTTGCTTACTTATTTCAAAGCGAGGGCACATATTTCAGCCTTGTGGGAAAAAACGGACAAAGAGTTGAAATTCCACAAGGCAGTGACAAAAAGCTTACAGCACCTGGTATTCCCAGGCGGTCTCCCATCCAAGTACTAACCAGGCCCGACCCTGCTTAGCTTCCGAGATCGGACGAGATCAGGCGTACTCAGGCCGGTGTGGCCGTAAGCGAAAGGCAATCTCAAAAAGTGGATGAAATTGCATATACTGTAACCATAATTTGTGGTACAGATTGTTGGATGAAATACAAACTAACCTTGCTTACTTATTTCAAAGCGAGGGCACATATTTCAGCCTTGTGGGAAAAAACGGACAAAGAGTTGAAATTCCACAAGGCAGTGACAAAAAGCTTACAGCACCTGGTATTCCCAGGCGGTCTCCCATCCAAGTACTAACCAGGCCCGACCCTGCTTAGCTTCCGAGATCGGACGAGATCAGGCGTACTCAGGCCGGTGTGGCCGTAAGCGAAAGGTGCACTATGCTCAAAAGCCTGAGCTGTTGCATTTTCACCATTTAGAAAGCATCTTTGTGTCATCAAAAAGTGGACTTGCATATACTGTAGCCATAATTTGTAGCACAGATTGTTGGATGAAATACAAACTAACCTTGCTTACTTATTTCAAAGCGAGGGCACATATTTCAGCCTTGTGGGAAAAAACGGACAAAGAGTTGAAATTCCACAAGGCAGTGACAAAAAGCTTACAGCACCTGGTATTCCCAGGCGGTCTCCCATCCAAGTACTAACCAGGCCCGACCCTGCTTAGCTTCCGAGATCGGACGAGATCAGGCGTACTCAGGCCGGTGTGGCCGTAAGCGAAAGGCAATCTCAAAAAGTGGATGAAATTGCATATACTGTAGCCATAATTTGTGGTACAGATTGTTGGATGAAATACAAACTAACCTTGCTTACTTATTTCAAAGCGAGGGCACATATTTCAGCCTTGTGGGAAAAAACGGACAAAGAGTTGAAATTCCACAAGGCAGTGACAAAAAGCTTACAGCACCTGGTATTCCCAGGCGGTCTCCCATCCAAGTACTAACCAGGCCCGACCCTGCTTAGCTTCCGAGATCGGACGAGATCAGGCGTACTCAGGCCGGTGTGGCCGTAAGCGAAACTATCTCTTGGTGCACTATGTAAAGTCAAAGTGAGCCTGATTAACAGCTGTTGCATTTTCACCATTTAGATAAGCATCTTTGTGTCACTCAAAAAGTGGACATATACTGTAGCCATAATTTGTAGCACAGATTGTTGGATGAAATACAAACTAACCTTGCTTACTTATTTCAAAGCGAGGGCACATATTTCAGCCTTGTGGGAAAAAACGGACAAAGAGTTGAAATTCCACAAGGCAGTGACAAAAAGCTTACAGCACCTGGTATTCCCAGGCGGTCTCCCATCCAAGTACTAACCAGGCCCGACCCTGCTTAGCTTCCGAGATCGGACGAGATCAGGCGTACTCAGGCCGGTGTGGCCGTAAGCGAGAAACTATCTCTTGGTGCACTATGTAAAGTCAAAGTGAGCCTGATTAACAGCTGTTGCATTTTCACCATTTAGATAAGCATCTTTGTGTCACTCAAAAAGTGGAATAAATTGCATATACTGTAGCCATAATTTGTGGTACAGATTGTTGGATGAAATACAAACTAACCTTGCTTACTTATTTCAAAGCGAGGGCACATATTTCAGCCTTGTGGGAAAAAACGGACAAAGAGTTGAAATTCCACAAGGCAGTGACAAAAAGCTTACAGCACCTGGTATTCCCAGGCGGTCTCCCATCCAAGTACTAACCAGGCCCGACCCTGCTTAGCTTCCGAGATCGGACGAGATCAGGCGTACTCAGGCCGGTGTGGCCGTAAGCGAAAGGCAATCTCAAAAAGTGGATGAAATTGCATATACTGTAACCATAATTTGTGGTACAGATTGTTGGATGAAATACAAACTAACCTTGCTTACTTATTTCAAAGCGAGGGCACATATTTCAGCCTTGTGGGAAAAAACGGACAAAGAGTTGAAATTCCACAAGGCAGTGACAAAAAGCTTACAGCACCTGGTATTCCCAGGCGGTCTCCCATCCAAGTACTAACCAGGCCCGACCCTGCTTAGCTTCCGAGATCGGACGAGATCAGGCGTACTCAGGCCGGTGTGGCCGTAAGCGAAAGGCAATCTCAAAAAGTGGATGAAATTGCATATACTGTAACCATAATTTGTGGTACAGATTGTTGGATGAAATACAAACTAACCTTGCTTACTTATTTCAAAGCGAGGGCACATATTTCAGCCTTGTGGGAAAAAACGGACAAAGAGTTGAAATTCCACAAGGCAGTGACAAAAAGCTTACAGCACCTGGTATTCCCAGGCGGTCTCCCATCCAAGTACTAACCAGGCCCGACCCTGCTTAGCTTCCGAGATCGGACGAGATCAGGCGTACTCAGGCCGGTGTGGCCGTAAGCGAAAGGCAATCTCAAAAAGTGGATGAAATTGCATATACTGTAACCATAATTTGTGGTACAGATTGTTGGATGAAATACAAACTAACCTTGCTTACTTATTTCAAAGCGAGGGCACATATTTCAGCCTTGTGGGAAAAAACGGACAAAGAGTTGAAATTCCACAAGGCAGTGACAAAAAGCTTACAGCACCTGGTATTCCCAGGCGGTCTCCCATCCAAGTACTAACCAGGCCCGACCCTGCTTAGCTTCCGAGATCGGACGAGATCAGGCGTACTCAGGCCGGTGTGGCCGTAAGCGAAAGGCAATCTCAAAAAGTGGATGAAATTGCATATACTGTAACCATAATTTGTGGTACAGATTGTTGGATGAAATACAAACTAACCTTGCTTACTTATTTCAAAGCGAGGGCACATATTTCAGCCTTGTGGGAAAAAACGGACAAAGAGTTGAAATTCCACAAGGCAGTGACAAAAAGCTTACAGCACCTGGTATTCCCAGGCGGTCTCCCATCCAAGTACTAACCAGGCCCGACCCTGCTTAGCTTCCGAGATCGGACGAGATCAGGCGTACTCAGGCCGGTGTGGCCGTAAGCGAGAAACTATCTCTTGGTGCACTATGTAAAGTCAAAGTGAGCCTGATTAACAGCTGTTGCATTTTCACCATTTAGATAAGCATCTTTGTGTCACTCAAAAAGTGGAAGAAATTGCATATACTGTAGCCATAATTTGTAGCACAGATTGTTGGATGAAATACAAACTAACCTTGCTTACTTATTTCAAAGCGAGGGCACATATTTCAGCCTTGTGGGAAAAAACGGACAAAGAGTTGAAATTCCACAAGGCAGTGACAAAAAGCTTACAGCACCTGGTATTCCCAGGCGGTCTCCCATCCAAGTACTAACCAGGCCCGACCCTGCTTAGCTTCCGAGATCGGACGAGATCAGGCGTACTCAGGCCGGTGTGGCCGTAAGCGAAAGGCAATCTCAAAAAGTGGATGAAATTGCATATACTGTAACCATAATTTGTGGTACAGATTGTTGGATGAAATACAAACTAACCTTGCTTACTTATTTCAAAGCGAGGGCACATATTTCAGCCTTGTGGGAAAAAACGGACAAAGAGTTGAAATTCCACAAGGCAGTGACAAAAAGCTTACAGCACCTGGTATTCCCAGGCGGTCTCCCATCCAAGTACTAACCAGGCCCGACCCTGCTTAGCTTCCGAGATCGGACGAGATCAGGCGTACTCAGGCCGGTGTGGCCGTAAGCGAAAGGCAATGCTCAAAAAGTGGCATGAAATTGCATATACTGTATACCATAATTTGTAGCACAGATTGTTGGATGAAATACAAACTAACCTTGCTTACTTATTTCAAAGCGAGGGCACATATTTCAGCCTTGTGGGAAAAAACGGACAAAGAGTTGAAATTCCACAAGGCAGTGACAAAAAGCTTACAGCACCTGGTATTCCCAGGCGGTCTCCCATCCAAGTACTAACCAGGCCCGACCCTGCTTAGCTTCCGAGATCGGACGAGATCAGGCGTACTCAGGCCGGTGTGGCCGTAAGCGAAAGGCAATCTCAAAAAGTGGATGAAATTGCATATACTGTAACCATAATTTGTGGTACAGATTGTTGGATGAAATACAAACTAACCTTGCTTACTTATTTCAAAGCGAGGGCACATATTTCAGCCTTGTGGGAAAAAACGGACAAAGAGTTGAAATTCCACAAGGCAGTGACAAAAAGCTTACAGCACCTGGTATTCCCAGGCGGTCTCCCATCCAAGTACTAACCAGGCCCGACCCTGCTTAGCTTCCGAGATCGGACGAGATCAGGCGTACTCAGGCCGGTGTGGCCGTAAGCGAGAAACTATCTCTTGGTGCACTATGTAAAGTCAAAGTGAGCCTGATTAACAGCTGTTGCATTTTCACCATTTAGATAAGCATCTTTGTGTCACTCAAAAAGTGGAAGAAATTGCATATACTGTAGCCATAATTTGTAGCACAGATTGTTGGATGAAATACAAACTAACCTTGCTTACTTATTTCAAAGCGAGGGCACATATTTCAGCCTTGTGGGAAAAAACGGACAAAGAGTTGAAATTCCACAAGGCAGTGACAAAAAGCTTACAGCACCTGGTATTCCCAGGCGGTCTCCCATCCAAGTACTAACCAGGCCCGACCCTGCTTAGCTTCCGAGATCGGACGAGATCAGGCGTACTCAGGCCGGTGTGGCCGTAAGCGAAAGGCAATCTCAAAAAGTGGATGAAATTGCATATACTGTAACCATAATTTGTGGTACAGATTGTTGGATGAAATACAAACTAACCTTGCTTACTTATTTCAAAGCGAGGGCACATATTTCAGCCTTGTGGGAAAAAACGGACAAAGAGTTGAAATTCCACAAGGCAGTGACAAAAAGCTTACAGCACCTGGTATTCCCAGGCGGTCTCCCATCCAAGTACTAACCAGGCCCGACCCTGCTTAGCTTCCGAGATCGGACGAGATCAGGCGTACTCAGGCCGGTGTGGCCGTAAGCGAAAACTATCTCTTGGTGCACTATGTAAAGTCAAAGTGAGCCTGATTAACAGCTGTTGCATTTTCACCATTTAGATAAGCATCTTTGTGTCACTCAAAAAGTGGAAGAAATTGCATATACTGTAGCCATAATTTGTAGCACAGATTGTTGGATGAAATACAAACTAACCTTGCTTACTTATTTCAAAGCGAGGGCACATATTTCAGCCTTGTGGGAAAAAACGGACAAAGAGTTGAAATTCCACAAGGCAGTGACAAAAAGCTTACAGCACCTGGTATTCCCAGGCGGTCTCCCATCCAAGTACTAACCAGGCCCGACCCTGCTTAGCTTCCGAGATCGGACGAGATCAGGCGTACTCAGGCCGGTGTGGCCGTAAGCGAAAGGCAATCTCAAAAAGTGGATGAAATTGCATATACTGTAACCATAATTTGTGGTACAGATTGTTGGATGAAATACAAACTAACCTTGCTTACTTATTTCAAAGCGAGGGCACATATTTCAGCCTTGTGGGAAAAAACGGACAAAGAGTTGAAATTCCACAAGGCAGTGACAAAAAGCTTACAGCACCTGGTATTCCCAGGCGGTCTCCCATCCAAGTACTAACCAGGCCCGACCCTGCTTAGCTTCCGAGATCGGACGAGATCAGGCGTACTCAGGCCGGTGTGGCCGTAAGCGAAAGGCACTATGTAAAGTCAAAGTGAGCCTGATTAACAGCTGTTGCATTTTCACCATTTAGATAAGCATCTTTGTGTCACTCAAAAAGTGGAAGAAATTGCATATACTGTAGCCATAATTTGTAGCACAGATTGTTGGATGAAATACAAACTAACCTTGCTTACTTATTTCAAAGCGAGGGCACATATTTCAGCCTTGTGGGAAAAAACGGACAAAGAGTTGAAATTCCACAAGGCAGTGACAAAAAGCTTACAGCACCTGGTATTCCCAGGCGGTCTCCCATCCAAGTACTAACCAGGCCCGACCCTGCTTAGCTTCCGAGATCGGACGAGATCAGGCGTACTCAGGCCGGTGTGGCCGTAAGCGAAAGGCAATCTCAAAAAGTGGATGAAATTGCATATACTGTAACCATAATTTGTGGTACAGATTGTTGGATGAAATACAAACTAACCTTGCTTACTTATTTCAAAGCGAGGGCACATATTTCAGCCTTGTGGGAAAAAACGGACAAAGAGTTGAAATTCCACAAGGCAGTGACAAAAAGCTTACAGCACCTGGTATTCCCAGGCGGTCTCCCATCCAAGTACTAACCAGGCCCGACCCTGCTTAGCTTCCGAGATCGGACGAGATCAGGCGTACTCAGGCCGGTGTGGCCGTAAGCGAAAGGCAATCTCAAAAAGTGGATGAAATTGCATATACTGTAACCATAATTTGTGGTACAGATTGTTGGATGAAATACAAACTAACCTTGCTTACTTATTTCAAAGCGAGGGCACATATTTCAGCCTTGTGGGAAAAAACGGACAAAGAGTTGAAATTCCACAAGGCAGTGACAAAAAGCTTACAGCACCTGGTATTCCCAGGCGGTCTCCCATCCAAGTACTAACCAGGCCCGACCCTGCTTAGCTTCCGAGATCGGACGAGATCAGGCGTACTCAGGCCGGTGTGGCCGTAAGCGAAAAACTAACTCTTGGTGCACTATGTAAAGTCAAAGTGAGCCTGATTAACAGCTGTTGCACCATTTAGATAAGCATCTTTGTGTCACTCAAAAAGTGGAAGAAATTGCATATACTGTAGCCATAATTTGTAGCACAGATTGTTGGATGAAATACAAACTAACCTTGCTTACTTATTTCAAAGCGAGGGCACATATTTCAGCCTTGTGGGAAAAAACGGACAAAGAGTTGAAATTCCACAAGGCAGTGACAAAAAGCTTACAGCACCTGGTATTCCCAGGCGGTCTCCCATCCAAGTACTAACCAGGCCCGACCCTGCTTAGCTTCCGAGATCGGACGAGATCAGGCGTACTCAGGCCGGTGTGGCCGTAAGCGAAAGGCAATCTCAAAAAGTGGATGAAATTGCATATACTGTAACCATAATTTGTGGTACAGATTGTTGGATGAAATACAAACTAACCTTGCTTACTTATTTCAAAGCGAGGGCACATATTTCAGCCTTGTGGGAAAAAACGGACAAAGAGTTGAAATTCCACAAGGCAGTGACAAAAAGCTTACAGCACCTGGTATTCCCAGGCGGTCTCCCATCCAAGTACTAACCAGGCCCGACCCTGCTTAGCTTCCGAGATCGGACGAGATCAGGCGTACTCAGGCCGGTGTGGCCGTAAGCGAGCGGGAAACTATCTCTTGGTGCACTATGTAAAGTCAAAGTGAGCCTGATTAACAGCTGTTGCATTTTCACCATTTAGATAAGCATCTTTGTGTCACTCAAAAAGTGGAAGAAATTGCATATACTGTAGCCATAATTTGTAGCACAGATTGTTGGATGAAATACAAACTAACCTTGCTTACTTATTTCAAAGCGAGGGCACATATTTCAGCCTTGTGGGAAAAAACGGACAAAGAGTTGAAATTCCACAAGGCAGTGACAAAAAGCTTACAGCACCTGGTATTCCCAGGCGGTCTCCCATCCAAGTACTAACCAGGCCCGACCCTGCTTAGCTTCCGAGATCGGACGAGATCAGGCGTACTCAGGCCGGTGTGGCCGTAAGCGAAAGGCAATCTCAAAAAGTGGATGAAATTGCATATACTGTAACCATAATTTGTGGTACAGATTGTTGGATGAAATACAAACTAACCTTGCTTACTTATTTCAAAGCGAGGGCACATATTTCAGCCTTGTGGGAAAAAACGGACAAAGAGTTGAAATTCCACAAGGCAGTGACAAAAAGCTTACAGCACCTGGTATTCCCAGGCGGTCTCCCATCCAAGTACTAACCAGGCCCGACCCTGCTTAGCTTCCGAGATCGGACGAGATCAGGCGTACTCAGGCCGGTGTGGCCGTAAGCGAAACTATCTCTTGGTGCACTATGTAAAGTCAAAGTGAGCCTGATTAACAGCTGTTGCATTTTCACCATTTAGATAAGCATCTTTGTGTCACTCAAAAAGTGGAAGAAATTGCATATACTGTAGCCATAATTTGTAGCACAGATTGTTGGATGAAATACAAACTAACCTTGCTTACTTATTTCAAAGCGAGGGCACATATTTCAGCCTTGTGGGAAAAAACGGACAAAGAGTTGAAATTCCACAAGGCAGTGACAAAAAGCTTACAGCACCTGGTATTCCCAGGCGGTCTCCCATCCAAGTACTAACCAGGCCCGACCCTGCTTAGCTTCCGAGATCGGACGAGATCAGGCGTACTCAGGCCGGTGTGGCCGTAAGCGAAAGGCAATCTCAAAAAGTGGATGAAATTGCATATACTGTAACCATAATTTGTGGTACAGATTGTTGGATGAAATACAAACTAACCTTGCTTACTTATTTCAAAGCGAGGGCACATATTTCAGCCTTGTGGGAAAAAACGGACAAAGAGTTGAAATTCCACAAGGCAGTGACAAAAAGCTTACAGCACCTGGTATTCCCAGGCGGTCTCCCATCCAAGTACTAACCAGGCCCGACCCTGCTTAGCTTCCGAGATCGGACGAGATCAGGCGTACTCAGGCCGGTGTGGCCGTAAGCGAAAGGCACTATGTAAAGTCAAAGTGAGCCTGATTAACAGCTGTTGCATTTTCACCATTTAGATAAGCATCTTTGTGTCACTCAAAAAGTGGAAGAAATTGCATATACTGTAGCCATAATTTGTAGCACAGATTGTTGGATGAAATACAAACTAACCTTGCTTACTTATTTCAAAGCGAGGGCACATATTTCAGCCTTGTGGGAAAAAACGGACAAAGAGTTGAAATTCCACAAGGCAGTGACAAAAAGCTTACAGCACCTGGTATTCCCAGGCGGTCTCCCATCCAAGTACTAACCAGGCCCGACCCTGCTTAGCTTCCGAGATCGGACGAGATCAGGCGTACTCAGGCCGGTGTGGCCGTAAGCGAAAGGCAATCTCAAAAAGTGGATGAAATTGCATATACTGTAACCATAATTTGTGGTACAGATTGTTGGATGAAATACAAACTAACCTTGCTTACTTATTTCAAAGCGAGGGCACATATTTCAGCCTTGTGGGAAAAAACGGACAAAGAGTTGAAATTCCACAAGGCAGTGACAAAAAGCTTACAGCACCTGGTATTCCCAGGCGGTCTCCCATCCAAGTACTAACCAGGCCCGACCCTGCTTAGCTTCCGAGATCGGACGAGATCAGGCGTACTCAGGCCGGTGTGGCCGTAAGCGAAAGGCAATCTCAAAAAGTGGATGAAATTGCATATACTGTAACCATAATTTGTGGTACAGATTGTTGGATGAAATACAAACTAACCTTGCTTACTTATTTCAAAGCGAGGGCACATATTTCAGCCTTGTGGGAAAAAACGGACAAAGAGTTGAAATTCCACAAGGCAGTGACAAAAAGCTTACAGCACCTGGTATTCCCAGGCGGTCTCCCATCCAAGTACTAACCAGGCCCGACCCTGCTTAGCTTCCGAGATCGGACGAGATCAGGCGTACTCAGGCCGGTGTGGCCGTAAGCGAGAAACTATCTCTTGGTGCACTATGTAAAGTCAAAGTGAGCCTGATTAACAGCTGTTGCATTTTCACCATTTAGATAAGCATCTTTGTGTCACTCAAAAAGTGGAAGAAATTGCATATACTGTAGCCATAATTTGTAGCACAGATTGTTGGATGAAATACAAACTAACCTTGCTTACTTATTTCAAAGCGAGGGCACATATTTCAGCCTTGTGGGAAAAAACGGACAAAGAGTTGAAATTCCACAAGGCAGTGACAAAAAGCTTACAGCACCTGGTATTCCCAGGCGGTCTCCCATCCAAGTACTAACCAGGCCCGACCCTGCTTAGCTTCCGAGATCGGACGAGATCAGGCGTACTCAGGCCGGTGTGGCCGTAAGCGAAAGGCAATCTCAAAAAGTGGATGAAATTGCATATACTGTAACCATAATTTGTGGTACAGATTGTTGGATGAAATACAAACTAACCTTGCTTACTTATTTCAAAGCGAGGGCACATATTTCAGCCTTGTGGGAAAAAACGGACAAAGAGTTGAAATTCCACAAGGCAGTGACAAAAAGCTTACAGCACCTGGTATTCCCAGGCGGTCTCCCATCCAAGTACTAACCAGGCCCGACCCTGCTTAGCTTCCGAGATCGGACGAGATCAGGCGTACTCAGGCCGGTGTGGCCGTAAGCGGGAAACTATCTCTTGCACTATGTAAAGTCAAAGTGAGCCTGATTAACAGCTGTTGCATTTTCACCATTTAGATAAGCATCTTTGTGTCACTCAAAAAGTGGAAGAAATTGCATATACTGTAGCCATAATTTGTAGCACAGATTGTTGGATGAAATACAAACTAACCTTGCTTACTTATTTCAAAGCGAGGGCACATATTTCAGCCTTGTGGGAAAAAACGGACAAAGAGTTGAAATTCCACAAGGCAGTGACAAAAAGCTTACAGCACCTGGTATTCCCAGGCGGTCTCCCATCCAAGTACTAACCAGGCCCGACCCTGCTTAGCTTCCGAGATCGGACGAGATCAGGCGTACTCAGGCCGGTGTGGCCGTAAGCGAAAGGCAATCTCAAAAAGTGGATGAAATTGCATATACTGTAACCATAATTTGTGGTACAGATTGTTGGATGAAATACAAACTAACCTTGCTTACTTATTTCAAAGCGAGGGCACATATTTCAGCCTTGTGGGAAAAAACGGACAAAGAGTTGAAATTCCACAAGGCAGTGACAAAAAGCTTACAGCACCTGGTATTCCCAGGCGGTCTCCCATCCAAGTACTAACCAGGCCCGACCCTGCTTAGCTTCCGAGATCGGACGAGATCAGGCGTACTCAGGCCGGTGTGGCCGTAAGCGGGAAACTATCTCTTGGCTATGTAAAGTCAAAGTGAGCCTGATTAACAGCTGTTGCATTTTCACCATTTAGATAAGCATCTTTGTGTCACTCAAAAAGTGGAAGAAATTGCATATACTGTAGCCATAATTTGTAGCACAGATTGTTGGATGAAATACAAACTAACCTTGCTTACTTATTTCAAAGCGAGGGCACATATTTCAGCCTTGTGGGAAAAAACGGACAAAGAGTTGAAATTCCACAAGGCAGTGACAAAAAGCTTACAGCACCTGGTATTCCCAGGCGGTCTCCCATCCAAGTACTAACCAGGCCCGACCCTGCTTAGCTTCCGAGATCGGACGAGATCAGGCGTACTCAGGCCGGTGTGGCCGTAAGCGAAAGGCAATCTCAAAAAGTGGATGAAATTGCATATACTGTAACCATAATTTGTGGTACAGATTGTTGGATGAAATACAAACTAACCTTGCTTACTTATTTCAAAGCGAGGGCACATATTTCAGCCTTGTGGGAAAAAACGGACAAAGAGTTGAAATTCCACAAGGCAGTGACAAAAAGCTTACAGCACCTGGTATTCCCAGGCGGTCTCCCATCCAAGTACTAACCAGGCCCGACCCTGCTTAGCTTCCGAGATCGGACGAGATCAGGCGTACTCAGGCCGGTGTGGCCGTAAGCGAGAAACTATCTCTTGGTGCACTATGTAAAGTCAAAGTGAGCCTGATTAACAGCTGTTGCATTTTCACCATTTAGATAAGCATCTTTGTGTCACTCAAAAAGTGGAAGAAATTGCATATACTGTAGCCATAATTTGTAGCACAGATTGTTGGATGAAATACAAACTAACCTTGCTTACTTATTTCAAAGCGAGGGCACATATTTCAGCCTTGTGGGAAAAAACGGACAAAGAGTTGAAATTCCACAAGGCAGTGACAAAAAGCTTACAGCACCTGGTATTCCCAGGCGGTCTCCCATCCAAGTACTAACCAGGCCCGACCCTGCTTAGCTTCCGAGATCGGACGAGATCAGGCGTACTCAGGCCGGTGTGGCCGTAAGCGAAAGGCAATCTCAAAAAGTGGATGAAATTGCATATACTGTAACCATAATTTGTGGTACAGATTGTTGGATGAAATACAAACTAACCTTGCTTACTTATTTCAAAGCGAGGGCACATATTTCAGCCTTGTGGGAAAAAACGGACAAAGAGTTGAAATTCCACAAGGCAGTGACAAAAAGCTTACAGCACCTGGTATTCCCAGGCGGTCTCCCATCCAAGTACTAACCAGGCCCGACCCTGCTTAGCTTCCGAGATCGGACGAGATCAGGCTACTCAGGCCGGTGTGGCCGTAAGCGGGAAACTATCTCTTGGTGCACTATGTAAAGTCAAAGTGAGCCTGATTAACAGCTGTTGCATTTTCACCATTTAGATAAGCATCTTTGTGTCACTCAAAAAGTGGAAGAAATTGCATATACTGTAGCCATAATTTGTAGCACAGATTGTTGGATGAAATACAAACTAACCTTGCTTACTTATTTCAAAGCGAGGGCACATATTTCAGCCTTGTGGGAAAAAACGGACAAAGAGTTGAAATTCCACAAGGCAGTGACAAAAAGCTTACAGCACCTGGTATTCCCAGGCGGTCTCCCATCCAAGTACTAACCAGGCCCGACCCTGCTTAGCTTCCGAGATCGGACGAGATCAGGCGTACTCAGGCCGGTGTGGCCGTAAGCGAAAGGCAATCTCAAAAAGTGGATGAAATTGCATATACTGTAACCATAATTTGTGGTACAGATTGTTGGATGAAATACAAACTAACCTTGCTTACTTATTTCAAAGCGAGGGCACATATTTCAGCCTTGTGGGAAAAAACGGACAAAGAGTTGAAATTCCACAAGGCAGTGACAAAAAGCTTACAGCACCTGGTATTCCCAGGCGGTCTCCCATCCAAGTACTAACCAGGCCCGACCCTGCTTAGCTTCCGAGATCGGACGAGATCAGGCGTACTCAGGCCGGTGTGGCCGTAAGCGAAACTATCTCTTGGCACTATGTAAAGTCAAAGTGAGCCTGATTAACAGCTGTTGCATTTTCACCATTTAGATAAGCATCTTTGTGTCACTCAAAAAGTGGAAGAAATTGCATATACTGTAGCCATAATTTGTAGCACAGATTGTTGGATGAAATACAAACTAACCTTGCTTACTTATTTCAAAGCGAGGGCACATATTTCAGCCTTGTGGGAAAAAACGGACAAAGAGTTGAAATTCCACAAGGCAGTGACAAAAAGCTTACAGCACCTGGTATTCCCAGGCGGTCTCCCATCCAAGTACTAACCAGGCCCGACCCTGCTTAGCTTCCGAGATCGGACGAGATCAGGCGTACTCAGGCCGGTGTGGCCGTAAGCGAAAGGCAATCTCAAAAAGTGGATGAAATTGCATATACTGTAACCATAATTTGTGGTACAGATTGTTGGATGAAATACAAACTAACCTTGCTTACTTATTTCAAAGCGAGGGCACATATTTCAGCCTTGTGGGAAAAAACGGACAAAGAGTTGAAATTCCACAAGGCAGTGACAAAAAGCTTACAGCACCTGGTATTCCCAGGCGGTCTCCCATCCAAGTACTAACCAGGCCCGACCCTGCTTAGCTTCCGAGATCGGACGAGATCAGGCGTACTCAGGCCGGTGTGGCCGTAAGCGAGAAACTATCTCTTGGTGCACTATGTAAAGTCAAAGTGAGCCTGATTAACAGCTGTTGCATTTTCACCATTTAGATAAGCATCTTTGTGTCACTCAAAAAGTGGAAGAAATTGCATATACTGTAGCCATAATTTGTAGCACAGATTGTTGGATGAAATACAAACTAACCTTGCTTACTTATTTCAAAGCGAGGGCACATATTTCAGCCTTGTGGGAAAAAACGGACAAAGAGTTGAAATTCCACAAGGCAGTGACAAAAAGCTTACAGCACCTGGTATTCCCAGGCGGTCTCCCATCCAAGTACTAACCAGGCCCGACCCTGCTTAGCTTCCGAGATCGGACGAGATCAGGCGTACTCAGGCCGGTGTGGCCGTAAGCGAAAGGCAATCTCAAAAAGTGGATGAAATTGCATATACTGTAACCATAATTTGTGGTACAGATTGTTGGATGAAATACAAACTAACCTTGCTTACTTATTTCAAAGCGAGGGCACATATTTCAGCCTTGTGGGAAAAAACGGACAAAGAGTTGAAATTCCACAAGGCAGTGACAAAAAGCTTACAGCACCTGGTATTCCCAGGCGGTCTCCCATCCAAGTACTAACCAGGCCCGACCCTGCTTAGCTTCCGAGATCGGACGAGATCAGGCGTACTCAGGCCGGTGTGGCCGTAAGCGAGAAACTATCTCTTGGTGCACTATGTAAAGTCAAAGTGAGCCTGATTAACAGCTGTTGCATTTTCACCATTTAGATAAGCATCTTTGTGTCACTCAAAAAGTGGAAGAAATTGCATATACTGTAGCCATAATTTGTAGCACAGATTGTTGGATGAAATACAAACTAACCTTGCTTACTTATTTCAAAGCGAGGGCACATATTTCAGCCTTGTGGGAAAAAACGGACAAAGAGTTGAAATTCCACAAGGCAGTGACAAAAAGCTTACAGCACCTGGTATTCCCAGGCGGTCTCCCATCCAAGTACTAACCAGGCCCGACCCTGCTTAGCTTCCGAGATCGGACGAGATCAGGCGTACTCAGGCCGGTGTGGCCGTAAGCGAAAGGCAATCTCAAAAAGTGGATGAAATTGCATATACTGTAACCATAATTTGTGGTACAGATTGTTGGATAAATACAAACTAACCTTGCTTACTTATTTCAAAGCGAGGGCACATATTTCAGCCTTGTGGGAAAAAACGGACAAAGAGTTGAAATTCCACAAGGCAGTGACAAAAAGCTTACAGCACCTGGTATTCCCAGGCGGTCTCCCATCCAAGTACTAACCAGGCCCGACCCTGCTTAGCTTCCGAGATCGGACGAGATCAGGCGTACTCAGGCCGGTGTGGCCGTAAGCGGGAAACTATCTCTTGGCACTATGTAAAGTCAAAGTGAGCCTGATTAACAGCTGTTGCATTTTCACCATTTAGATAAGCATCTTTGTGTCACTCAAAAAGTGGAAGAAATTGCATATACTGTAGCCATAATTTGTAGCACAGATTGTTGGATGAAATACAAACTAACCTTGCTTACTTATTTCAAAGCGAGGGCACATATTTCAGCCTTGTGGGAAAAAACGGACAAAGAGTTGAAATTCCACAAGGCAGTGACAAAAAGCTTACAGCACCTGGTATTCCCAGGCGGTCTCCCATCCAAGTACTAACCAGGCCCGACCCTGCTTAGCTTCCGAGATCGGACGAGATCAGGCGTACTCAGGCCGGTGTGGCCGTAAGCGAAAGGCAATCTCAAAAAGTGGATGAAATTGCATATACTGTAACCATAATTTGTGGTACAGATTGTTGGATGAAATACAAACTAACCTTGCTTACTTATTTCAAAGCGAGGGCACATATTTCAGCCTTGTGGGAAAAAACGGACAAAGAGTTGAAATTCCACAAGGCAGTGACAAAAAGCTTACAGCACCTGGTATTCCCAGGCGGTCTCCCATCCAAGTACTAACCAGGCCCGACCCTGCTTAGCTTCCGAGATCGGACGAGATCAGGCGTACTCAGGCCGGTGTGGCCGTAAGCGAGAAACTAGCAAAGTGAAAGGCAACCATTTAGATAAGCTCAAAAAGTGGATGAAATTGCATATACTGTAGCCATAATTTGTAGCACAGATTGTTGGATGAAATACAAACTAACCTTGCTTACTTATTTCAAAGCGAGGGCACATATTTCAGCCTTGTGGGAAAAAACGGACAAAGAGTTGAAATTCCACAAGGCAGTGACAAAAAGCTTACAGCACCTGGTATTCCCAGGCGGTCTCCCATCCAAGTACTAACCAGGCCCGACCCTGCTTAGCTTCCGAGATCGGACGAGATCAGGCGTACTCAGGCCGGTGTGGCCGTAAGCGAGAAACTATCTCTTGGTGCACTATGTAAAGTCAAAGTGAGCCTGATTAACAGCTGTTGCATTTTCACCATTTAGATAAGCATCTTTGTGTCACTCAAAAAGTGGAAGAAATTGCATATACTGTAGCCATAATTTGTAGCACAGATTGTTGGATGAAATACAAACTAACCTTGCTTACTTATTTCAAAGCGAGGGCACATATTTCAGCCTTGTGGGAAAAAACGGACAAAGAGTTGAAATTCCACAAGGCAGTGACAAAAAGCTTACAGCACCTGGTATTCCCAGGCGGTCTCCCATCCAAGTACTAACCAGGCCCGACCCTGCTTAGCTTCCGAGATCGGACGAGATCAGGCGTACTCAGGCCGGTGTGGCCGTAAGCGAAAGGCAATCTCAAAAAGTGGATGAAATTGCATATACTGTAACCATAATTTGTGGTACAGATTGTTGGATGAAATACAAACTAACCTTGCTTACTTATTTCAAAGCGAGGGCACATATTTCAGCCTTGTGGGAAAAAACGGACAAAGAGTTGAAATTCCACAAGGCAGTGACAAAAAGCTTACAGCACCTGGTATTCCCAGGCGGTCTCCCATCCAAGTACTAACCAGGCCCGACCCTGCTTAGCTTCCGAGATCGGACGAGATCAGGCGTACTCAGGCCGGTGTGGCCGTAAGCGAGAAACTATCTCTTGGTGCACTATGTAAAGTCAAAGTGAGCCTGATTAACAGCTGTTGCATTTTCACCATTTAGATAAGCATCTTTGTGTCACTCAAAAAGTGGAAGAAATTGCATATACTGTAGCCATAATTTGTAGCACAGATTGTTGGATGAAATACAAACTAACCTTGCTTACTTATTTCAAAGCGAGGGCACATATTTCAGCCTTGTGGGAAAAAACGGACAAAGAGTTGAAATTCCACAAGGCAGTGACAAAAAGCTTACAGCACCTGGTATTCCCAGGCGGTCTCCCATCCAAGTACTAACCAGGCCCGACCCTGCTTAGCTTCCGAGATCGGACGAGATCAGGCGTACTCAGGCCGGTGTGGCCGTAAGCGAAAGGCAATCTCAAAAAGTGGATGAAATTGCATATACTGTAACCATAATTTGTGGTACAGATTGTTGGATGAAATACAAACTAACCTTGCTTACTTATTTCAAAGCGAGGGCACATATTTCAGCCTTGTGGGAAAAAACGGACAAAGAGTTGAAATTCCACAAGGCAGTGACAAAAAGCTTACAGCACCTGGTATTCCCAGGCGGTCTCCCATCCAAGTACTAACCAGGCCCGACCCTGCTTAGCTTCCGAGATCGGACGAGATCAGGCGTACTCAGGCCGGTGTGGCCGTAAGCGAAAGGCAATCTCAAAAAGTGGATGAAATTGCATATACTGTAACCATAATTTGTGGTACAGATTGTTGGATGAAATACAAACTAACCTTGCTTACTTATTTCAAAGCGAGGGCACATATTTCAGCCTTGTGGGAAAAAACGGACAAAGAGTTGAAATTCCACAAGGCAGTGACAAAAAGCTTACAGCACCTGGTATTCCCAGGCGGTCTCCCATCCAAGTACTAACCAGGCCCGACCCTGCTTAGCTTCCGAGATCGGACGAGATCAGGCGTACTCAGGCCGGTGTGGCCGTAAGCGAAAGGCAATCTCAAAAAGTGGATGAAATTGCATATACTGTAACCATAATTTGTGGTACAGATTGTTGGATGAAATACAAACTAACCTTGCTTACTTATTTCAAAGCGAGGGCACATATTTCAGCCTTGTGGGAAAAAACGGACAAAGAGTTGAAATTCCACAAGGCAGTGACAAAAAGCTTACAGCACCTGGTATTCCCAGGCGGTCTCCCATCCAAGTACTAACCAGGCCCGACCCTGCTTAGCTTCCGAGATCGGACGAGATCAGGCGTACTCAGGCCGGTGTGGCCGTAAGCGAAAGGCAATCTCAAAAAGTGGATGAAATTGCATATACTGTAACCATAATTTGTGGTACAGATTGTTGGATGAAATACAAACTAACCTTGCTTACTTATTTCAAAGCGAGGGCACATATTTCAGCCTTGTGGGAAAAAACGGACAAAGAGTTGAAATTCCACAAGGCAGTGACAAAAAGCTTACAGCACCTGGTATTCCCAGGCGGTCTCCCATCCAAGTACTAACCAGGCCCGACCCTGCTTAGCTTCCGAGATCGGACGAGATCAGGCGTACTCAGGCCGGTGTGGCCGTAAGCGAGAAACTATCTCTTGGTGCACTATGTAAAGTCAAAGTGAGCCTGATTAACAGCTGTTGCATTTTCACCATTTAGATAAGCATCTTTGTGTCACTCAAAAAGTGGAAGAAATTGCATATACTGTAGCCATAATTTGTAGCACAGATTGTTGGATGAAATACAAACTAACCTTGCTTACTTATTTCAAAGCGAGGGCACATATTTCAGCCTTGTGGGAAAAAACGGACAAAGAGTTGAAATTCCACAAGGCAGTGACAAAAAGCTTACAGCACCTGGTATTCCCAGGCGGTCTCCCATCCAAGTACTAACCAGGCCCGACCCTGCTTAGCTTCCGAGATCGGACGAGATCAGGCGTACTCAGGCCGGTGTGGCCGTAAGCGAAAGGCAATCTCAAAAAGTGGATGAAATTGCATATACTGTAGCCATAATTTGTGGT
This sequence comes from Oncorhynchus clarkii lewisi, assembly GCF_045791955.1. Classification (NCBI taxonomy): domain Eukaryota; kingdom Metazoa; phylum Chordata; class Actinopteri; order Salmoniformes; family Salmonidae; genus Oncorhynchus; species Oncorhynchus clarkii. Next base: position 34,427 of record NW_027258654.1, on the reverse strand, counting down.
ACAGATTGTTGGATGAAATACAAACTAACCTTGCTTACTTATTTCAAAGCGAGGGCACATATTTCAGCCTTGTGGGAAAAAACGGACAAAGAGTTGAAATTCCACAAGGCAGTGACAAAAAGCTTACAGCACCTGGTATTCCCAGGCGGTCTCCCATCCAAGTACTAACCAGGCCCGACCCTGCTTAGCTTCCGAGATCGGACGAGATCAGGCGTACTCAGGCCGGTGTGGCCGTAAGCGAAAGGCAATCTCAAAAAGTGGATGAAATTGCATATACTGTAACCATAATTTGTGGTACAGATTGTTGGATGAAATACAAACTAACCTTGCTTACTTATTTCAAAGCGAGGGCACATATTTCAGCCTTGTGGGAAAAAACGGACAAAGAGTTGAAATTCCACAAGGCAGTGACAAAAAGCTTACAGCACCTGGTATTCCCAGGCGGTCTCCCATCCAAGTACTAACCAGGCCCGACCCTGCTTAGCTTCCGAGATCGGACGAGATCAGGCGTACTCAGGCCGGTGTGGCCGTAAGCGAAAGGCAATCTCAAAAAGTGGATGAAATTGCATATACTGTAACCATAATTTGTGGTACAGATTGTTGGATGAAATACAAACTAACCTTGCTTACTTATTTCAAAGCGAGGGCACATATTTCAGCCTTGTGGGAAAAAACGGACAAAGAGTTGAAATTCCACAAGGCAGTGACAAAAAGCTTACAGCACCTGGTATTCCCAGGCGGTCTCCCATCCAAGTACTAACCAGGCCCGACCCTGCTTAGCTTCCGAGATCGGACGAGATCAGGCGTACTCAGGCCGGTGTGGCCGTAAGCGAAAGGCAATCTCAAAAAGTGGATGAAATTGCATATACTGTAACCATAATTTGTGGTACAGATTGTTGGATGAAATACAAACTAACCTTGCTTACTTATTTCAAAGCGAGGGCACATATTTCAGCCTTGTGGGAAAAAACGGACAAAGAGTTGAAATTCCACAAGGCAGTGACAAAAAGCTTACAGCACCTGGTATTCCCAGGCGGTCTCCCATCCAAGTACTAACCAGGCCCGACCCTGCTTAGCTTCCGAGATCGGACGAGATCAGGCGTACTCAGGCCGGTGTGGCCGTAAGCGAAAGGCAATCTCAAAAAGTGGATGAAATTGCATATACTGTAACCATAATTTGTGGTACAGATTGTTGGATGAAATACAAACTAACCTTGCTTACTTATTTCAAAGCGAGGGCACATATTTCAGCCTTGTGGGAAAAAACGGACAAAGAGTTGAAATTCCACAAGGCAGTGACAAAAAGCTTACAGCACCTGGTATTCCCAGGCGGTCTCCCATCCAAGTACTAACCAGGCCCGACCCTGCTTAGCTTCCGAGATCGGACGAGATCAGGCGTACTCAGGCCGGTGTGGCCGTAAGCGAAACTATCTCTTGGTGCACTATGTAAAGTCAAAGTGAGCCTGATTAACAGCTGTTGCATTTTCACCATTTAGATAAGCATCTTTGTGTCACTCAAAAAGTGGAAGAAATTGCATATACTGTAGCCATAATTTGTAGCACAGATTGTTGGATGAAATACAAACTAACCTTGCTTACTTATTTCAAAGCGAGGGCACATATTTCAGCCTTGTGGGAAAAAACGGACAAAGAGTTGAAATTCCACAAGGCAGTGACAAAAAGCTTACAGCACCTGGTATTCCCAGGCGGTCTCCCATCCAAGTACTAACCAGGCCCGACCCTGCTTAGCTTCCGAGATCGGACGAGATCAGGCGTACTCAGGCCGGTGTGGCCGTAAGCGAAAGGCAATCTCAAAAAGTGGATGAAATTGCATATACTGTAGCCATAATTTGTGGTACAGATTGTTGGATGAAATACAAACTAACCTTGCTTACTTATTTCAAAGCGAGGGCACATATTTCAGCCTTGTGGGAAAAAACGGACAAAGAGTTGAAATTCCACAAGGCAGTGACAAAAAGCTTACAGCACCTGGTATTCCCAGGCGGTCTCCCATCCAAGTACTAACCAGGCCCGACCCTGCTTAGCTTCCGAGATCGGACGAGATCAGGCGTACTCAGGCCGGTGTGGCCGTAAGCGAAAGGCAATCTCAAAAAGTGGATGAAATTGCATATACTGTAGCCATAATTTGTGGTACAGATTGTTGGATGAAATACAAACTAACCTTGCTTACTTATTTCAAAGCGAGGGCACATATTTCAGCCTTGTGGGAAAAAACGGACAAAGAGTTGAAATTCCACAAGGCAGTGACAAAAAGCTTACAGCACCTGGTATTCCCAGGCGGTCTCCCATCCAAGTACTAACCAGGCCCGACCCTGCTTAGCTTCCGAGATCGGACGAGATCAGGCGTACTCAGGCCGGTGTGGCCGTAAGCGAAAACTATCTCTTGGTGCACTATGTAAAGTCAAAGTGAGCCTGATTAACAGCTGTTGCATTTTCACCATTTAGATAAGCATCTTTGTGTCACTCAAAAAGTGGAAGAAATTGCATATACTGTAGCCATAATTTGTAGCACAGATTGTTGGATGAAATACAAACTAACCTTGCTTACTTATTTCAAAGCGAGGGCACATATTTCAGCCTTGTGGGAAAAAACGGACAAAGAGTTGAAATTCCACAAGGCAGTGACAAAAAGCTTACAGCACCTGGTATTCCCAGGCGGTCTCCCATCCAAGTACTAACCAGGCCCGACCCTGCTTAGCTTCCGAGATCGGACGAGATCAGGCGTACTCAGGCCGGTGTGGCCGTAAGCGAGAAACTATCTCTTGGTGCACTATGTAAAGTCAAAGTGAGCCTGATTAACAGCTGTTGCATTTTCACCATTTAGATAAGCATCTTTGTGTCACTCAAAAAGTGGAAGAAATTGCATATACTGTAGCCATAATTTGTAGCACAGATTGTTGGATGAAATACAAACTAACCTTGCTTACTTATTTCAAAGCGAGGGCACATATTTCAGCCTTGTGGGAAAAAACGGACAAAGAGTTGAAATTCCACAAGGCAGTGACAAAAAGCTTACAGCACCTGGTATTCCCAGGCGGTCTCCCATCCAAGTACTAACCAGGCCCGACCCTGCTTAGCTTCCGAGATCGGACGAGATCAGGCGTACTCAGGCCGGTGTGGCCGTAAGCGAAAGGCAATCTCAAAAAGTGGATGAAATTGCATATACTGTAACCATAATTTGTGGTACAGATTGTTGGATGAAATACAAACTAACCTTGCTTACTTATTTCAAAGCGAGGGCACATATTTCAGCCTTGTGGGAAAAAACGGACAAAGAGTTGAAATTCCACAAGGCAGTGACAAAAAGCTTACAGCACCTGGTATTCCCAGGCGGTCTCCCATCCAAGTACTAACCAGGCCCGACCCTGCTTAGCTTCCGAGATCGGACGAGATCAGGCGTACTCAGGCCGGTGTGGCCGTAAGCGAAAGGCAATCTCAAAAAGTGGATGAAATTGCATATACTGTAACCATAATTTGTGGTACAGATTGTTGGATGAAATACAAACTAACCTTGCTTACTTATTTCAAAGCGAGGGCACATATTTCAGCCTTGTGGGAAAAAACGGACAAAGAGTTGAAATTCCACAAGGCAGTGACAAAAAGCTTACAGCACCTGGTATTCCCAGGCGGTCTCCCATCCAAGTACTAACCAGGCCCGACCCTGCTTAGCTTCCGAGATCGGACGAGATCAGGCGTACTCAGGCCGGTGTGGCCGTAAGCGAAAGGCAATCTCAAAAAGTGGATGAAATTGCATATACTGTAACCATAATTTGTGGTACAGATTGTTGGATGAAATACAAACTAACCTTGCTTACTTATTTCAAAGCGAGGGCACATATTTCAGCCTTGTGGGAAAAAACGGACAAAGAGTTGAAATTCCACAAGGCAGTGACAAAAAGCTTACAGCACCTGGTATTCCCAGGCGGTCTCCCATCCAAGTACTAACCAGGCCCGACCCTGCTTAGCTTCCGAGATCGGACGAGATCAGGCGTACTCAGGCCGGTGTGGCCGTAAGCGAAACTATCTCTTGGTGCACTATGTAAAGTCAAAGTGAGCCTGATTAACAGCTGTTGCATTTTCACCATTTAGATAAGCATCTTTGTGTCACTCAAAAAGTGGAAGAAATTGCATATACTGTAGCCATAATTTGTAGCACAGATTGTTGGATGAAATACAAACTAACCTTGCTTACTTATTTCAAAGCGAGGGCACATATTTCAGCCTTGTGGGAAAAAACGGACAAAGAGTTGAAATTCCACAAGGCAGTGACAAAAAGCTTACAGCACCTGGTATTCCCAGGCGGTCTCCCATCCAAGTACTAACCAGGCCCGACCCTGCTTAGCTTCCGAGATCGGACGAGATCAGGCGTACTCAGGCCGGTGTGGCCGTAAGCGAAAGGCAATCTCAAAAAGTGGATGAAATTGCATATACTGTAGCCATAATTTGTGGTACAGATTGTTGGATGAAATACAAACTAACCTTGCTTACTTATTTCAAAGCGAGGGCACATATTTCAGCCTTGTGGGAAAAAACGGACAAAGAGTTGAAATTCCACAAGGCAGTGACAAAAAGCTTACAGCACCTGGTATTCCCAGGCGGTCTCCCATCCAAGTACTAACCAGGCCCGACCCTGCTTAGCTTCCGAGATCGGACGAGATCAGGCGTACTCAGGCCGGTGTGGCCGTAAGCGAAAGGCAATCTCAAAAAGTGGATGAAATTGCATATACTGTAGCCATAATTTGTGGTACAGATTGTTGGATGAAATACAAACTAACCTTGCTTACTTATTTCAAAGCGAGGGCACATATTTCAGCCTTGTGGGAAAAAACGGACAAAGAGTTGAAATTCCACAAGGCAGTGACAAAAAGCTTACAGCACCTGGTATTCCCAGGCGGTCTCCCATCCAAGTACTAACCAGGCCCGACCCTGCTTAGCTTCCGAGATCGGACGAGATCAGGCGTACTCAGGCCGGTGTGGCCGTAAGCGAGAAACTATCTCGTCACTCAAAAAGTGGAAGAAATTGCATATACTGTAGCCATAATTTGTAGCACAGATTGTTGGATGAAATACAAACTAACCTTGCTTACTTATTTCAAAGCGAGGGCACATATTTCAGCCTTGTGGGAAAAAACGGACAAAGAGTTGAAATTCCACAAGGCAGTGACAAAAAGCTTACAGCACCTGGTATTCCCAGGCGGTCTCCCATCCAAGTACTAACCAGGCCCGACCCTGCTTAGCTTCCGAGATCGGACGAGATCAGGCGTACTCAGGCCGGTGTGGCCGTAAGCGAAAGGCAATCTCAAAAAGTGGATGAAATTGCATATACTGTAACCATAATTTGTGGTACAGATTGTTGGATGAAATACAAACTAACCTTGCTTACTTATTTCAAAGCGAGGGCACATATTTCAGCCTTGTGGGAAAAAACGGACAAAGAGTTGAAATTCCACAAGGCAGTGACAAAAAGCTTACAGCACCTGGTATTCCCAGGCGGTCTCCCATCCAAGTACTAACCAGGCCCGACCCTGCTTAGCTTCCGAGATCGGACGAGATCAGGCGTACTCAGGCCGGTGTGGCCGTAAGCGAAAGGCAATCTCAAAAAGTGGATGAAATTGCATATACTGTAACCATAATTTGTGGTACAGATTGTTGGATGAAATACAAACTAACCTTGCTTACTTATTTCAAAGCGAGGGCACATATTTCAGCCTTGTGGGAAAAAACGGACAAAGAGTTGAAATTCCACAAGGCAGTGACAAAAAGCTTACAGCACCTGGTATTCCCAGGCGGTCTCCCATCCAAGTACTAACCAGGCCCGACCCTGCTTAGCTTCCGAGATCGGACGAGATCAGGCGTACTCAGGCCGGTGTGGCCGTAAGCGAGAAACTATCTCTTGGTGCACTATGTAAAGTCAAAGTGAGCCTGATTAACAGCTGTTGCATTTTCACCATTTAGATAAGCATCTTTGTGTCACTCAAAAAGTGGAAGAAATTGCATATACTGTAGCCATAATTTGTAGCACAGATTGTTGGATGAAATACAAACTAACCTTGCTTACTTATTTCAAAGCGAGGGCACATATTTCAGCCTTGTGGGAAAAAACGGACAAAGAGTTGAAATTCCACAAGGCAGTGACAAAAAGCTTACAGCACCTGGTATTCCCAGGCGGTCTCCCATCCAAGTACTAACCAGGCCCGACCCTGCTTAGCTTCCGAGATCGGACGAGATCAGGCGTACTCAGGCCGGTGTGGCCGTAAGCGAAAGGCAATCTCAAAAAGTGGATGAAATTGCATATACTGTAGCCATAATTTGTGGTACAGATTGTTGGATGAAATACAAACTAACCTTGCTTACTTATTTCAAAGCGAGGGCACATATTTCAGCCTTGTGGGAAAAAACGGACAAAGAGTTGAAATTCCACAAGGCAGTGACAAAAAGCTTACAGCACCTGGTATTCCCAGGCGGTCTCCCATCCAAGTACTAACCAGGCCCGACCCTGCTTAGCTTCCGAGATCGGACGAGATCAGGCGTACTCAGGCCGGTGTGGCCGTAAGCGAAAGGCAATCTCAAAAAGTGGATGAAATTGCATATACTGTAGCCATAATTTGTGGTACAGATTGTTGGATGAAATACAAACTAACCTTGCTTACTTATTTCAAAGCGAGGGCACATATTTCAGCCTTGTGGGAAAAAACGGACAAAGAGTTGAAATTCCACAAGGCAGTGACAAAAAGCTTACAGCACCTGGTATTCCCAGGCGGTCTCCCATCCAAGTACTAACCAGGCCCGACCCTGCTTAGCTTCCGAGATCGGACGAGATCAGGCGTACTCAGGCCGGTGTGGCCGTAAGCGAAAGGCAATCTCAAAAAGTGGATGAAATTGCATATACTGTAGCCATAATTTGTGGTACAGATTGTTGGATGAAATACAAACTAACCTTGCTTACTTATTTCAAAGCGAGGGCACATATTTCAGCCTTGTGGGAAAAAACGGACAAAGAGTTGAAATTCCACAAGGCAGTGACAAAAAGCTTACAGCACCTGGTATTCCCAGGCGGTCTCCCATCCAAGTACTAACCAGGCCCGACCCTGCTTAGCTTCCGAGATCGGACGAGATCAGGCGTACTCAGGCCGGTGTGGCCGTAAGCGAAAGGCAATCTCAAAAAGTGGATGAAATTGCATATACTGTAACCATAATTTGTGGTACAGATTGTTGGATGAAATACAAACTAACCTTGCTTACTTATTTCAAAGCGAGGGCACATATTTCAGCCTTGTGGGAAAAAACGGACAAAGAGTTGAAATTCCACAAGGCAGTGACAAAAAGCTTACAGCACCTGGTATTCCCAGGCGGTCTCCCATCCAAGTACTAACCAGGCCCGACCCTGCTTAGCTTCCGAGATCGGACGAGATCAGGCGTACTCAGGCCGGTGTGGCCGTAAGCTGAAGGCAATCTCAAAAAGTGGATGAAATTGCATATACTGTAGCCATAATTTGTGGTACAGATTGTTGGATGAAATACAAACTAACCTTGCTTACTTATTTCAAAGCGAGGGCACATATTTCAGCCTTGTGGGAAAAAACGGACAAAGAGTTGAAATTCCACAAGGCAGTGACAAAAAGCTTACAGCACCTGGTATTCCCAGGCGGTCTCCCATCCAAGTACTAACCAGGCCCGACCCTGCTTAGCTTCCGAGATCGGACGAGATCAGGCGTACTCAGGCCGGTGTGGCCGTAAGCGAAAGGCAATCTCAAAAAGTGGATGAAATTGCATATACTGTAGCCATAATTTGTGGTACAGATTGTTGGATGAAATACAAACTAACCTTGCTTACTTATTTCAAAGCGAGGGCACATATTTCAGCCTTGTGGGAAAAAACGGACAAAGAGTTGAAATTCCACAAGGCAGTGACAAAAAGCTTACAGCACCTGGTATTCCCAGGCGGTCCCCATCCAAGTACTAACCAGGCCCGACCCTGCTTAGCTTCCGAGATCGGACGAGATCAGGCGTACTCAGGCCGGTGTGGCCGTAAGCGAAAGGCAATCTCAAAAAGTGGATGAAATTGCATATACTGTAGCCATAATTTGTGGTACAGATTGTTGGATGAAATACAAACTAACCTTGCTTACTTATTTCAAAGCGAGGGCACATATTTCAGCCTTGTGGGAAAAAACGGACAAAGAGTTGAAATTCCACAAGGCAGTGACAAAAAGCTTACAGCACCTGGTATTCCCAGGCGGTCTCCCATCCAAGTACTAACCAGGCCCGACCCTGCTTAGCTTCCGAGATCGGACGAGATCAGGCGTACTCAGGCCGGTGTGGCCGTAAGCGAAAGGCAATCTCAAAAAGTGGATGAAATTGCATATACTGTAGCCATAATTTGTGGTACAGATTGTTGGATGAAATACAAACTAACCTTGCTTACTTATTTCAAAGCGAGGGCACATATTTCAGCCTTGTGGGAAAAAACGGACAAAGAGTTGAAATTCCACAAGGCAGTGACAAAAAGCTTACAGCACCTGGTATTCCCAGGCGGTCTCCCATCCAAGTACTAACCAGGCCCGACCCTGCTTAGCTTCCGAGATCGGACGAGATCAGGCGTACTCAGGCCGGTGTGGCCGTAAGCGAAAGGCAATCTCAAAAAGTGGATGAAATTGCATATACTGTAGCCATAATTTGTGGTACAGATTGTTGGATGAAATACAAACTAACCTTGCTTACTTATTTCAAAGCGAGGGCACATATTTCAGCCTTGTGGGAAAAAACGGACAAAGAGTTGAAATTCCACAAGGCAGTGACAAAAAGCTTACAGCACCTGGTATTCCCAGGCGGTCTCCCATCCAAGTACTAACCAGGCCCGACCCTGCTTAGCTTCCGAGATCGGACGAGATCAGGCGTACTCAGGCCGGTGTGGCCGTAAGCGAAAGGCAATCTCAAAAAGTGGATGAAATTGCATATACTGTAGCCATAATTTGTGGTACAGATTGTTGGATGAAATACAAACTAACCTTGCTTACTTATTTCAAAGCGAGGGCACATATTTCAGCCTTGTGGGAAAAAACGGACAAAGAGTTGAAATTCCACAAGGCAGTGACAAAAAGCTTACAGCACCTGGTATTCCCAGGCGGTCTCCCATCCAAGTACTAACCAGGCCCGACCCTGCTTAGCTTCCGAGATCGGACGAGATCAGGCGTACTCAGGCCGGTGTGGCCGTAAGCGAGAAACTATCTCTTGGTGCACTATGTAAAGTCAAAGTGAGCCTGATTAACAGCTGTTGCATTTTCACCATTTAGATAAGCATCTTTGTGTCACTCAAAAAGTGGAAGAAATTGCATATACTGTAGCCATAATTTGTAGCACAGATTGTTGGATGAAATACAAACTAACCTTGCTTACTTATTTCAAAGCGAGGGCACATATTTCAGCCTTGTGGGAAAAAACGGACAAAGAGTTGAAATTCCACAAGGCAGTGACAAAAAGCTTACAGCACCTGGTATTCCCAGGCGGTCTCCCATCCAAGTACTAACCAGGCCCGACCCTGCTTAGCTTCCGAGATCGGACGAGATCAGGCGTACTCAGGCCGGTGTGGCCGTAAGCGAAAGGCAATCTCAAAAAGTGGATGAAATTGCATATACTGTAGCCATAATTTGTGGTACAGATTGTTGGATGAAATACAAACTAACCTTGCTTACTTATTTCAAAGCGAGGGCACATATTTCAGCCTTGTGGGAAAAAACGGACAAAGAGTTGAAATTCCACAAGGCAGTGACAAAAAGCTTACAGCACCTGGTATTCCCAGGCGGTCTCCCATCCAAGTACTAACCAGGCCCGACCCTGCTTAGCTTCCGAGATCGGACGAGATCAGGCGTACTCAGGCCGGTGTGGCCGTAAGCAAGAAACTATCTCAGCTGTTGCATTTTCACCATTTAGATAAGCATCTTTGTGTCACTCAAAAAGTGGAAGAAATTGCATATACTGTAGCCATAATTTGTAGCACAGATTGTTGGATGAAATACAAACTAACCTTGCTTACTTATTTCAAAGCGAGGGCACATATTTCAGCCTTGTGGGAAAAAACGGACAAAGAGTTGAAATTCCACAAGGCAGTGACAAAAAGCTTACAGCACCTGGTATTCCCAGGCGGTCTCCCATCCAAGTACTAACCAGGCCCGACCCTGCTTAGCTTCCGAGATCGGACGAGATCAGGCGTACTCAGGCCGGTGTGGCCGTAAGCGAAAGGCAATCTCAAAAAGTGGATGAAATTGCATATACTGTAGCCATAATTTGTGGTACAGATTGTTGGATGAAATACAAACTAACCTTGCTTACTTATTTCAAAGCGAGGGCACATATTTCAGCCTTGTGGGAAAAAACGGACAAAGAGTTGAAATTCCACAAGGCAGTGACAAAAAGCTTACAGCACCTGGTATTCCCAGGCGGTCTCCCATCCAAGTACTAACCAGGCCCGACCCTGCTTAGCTTCCGAGATCGGACGAGATCAGGCGTACTCAGGCCGGTGTGGCCGTAAGCGAAAGGCAATCTCAAAAAGTGGATGAAATTGCATATACTGTAACCATAATTTGTGGTACAGATTGTTGGATGAAATACAAACTAACCTTGCTTACTTATTTCAAAGCGAGGGCACATATTTCAGCCTTGTGGGAAAAAACGGACAAAGAGTTGAAATTCCACAAGGCAGTGACAAAAAGCTTACAGCACCTGGTATTCCCAGGCGGTCTCCCATCCAAGTACTAACCAGGCCCGACCCTGCTTAGCTTCCGAGATCGGACGAGATCAGGCGTACTCAGGCCGGTGTGGCCGTAAGCGAAAGGCAATCTCAAAAAGTGGATGAAATTGCATATACTGTAACCATAATTTGTGGTACAGATTGTTGGATGAAATACAAACTAACCTTGCTTACTTATTTCAAAGCGAGGGCACATATTTCAGCCTTGTGGGAAAAAACGGACAAAGAGTTGAAATTCCACAAGGCAGTGACAAAAAGCTTACAGCACCTGGTATTCCCAGGCGGTCTCCCATCCAAGTACTAACCAGGCCCGACCCTGCTTAGCTTCCGAGATCGGACGAGATCAGGCGTACTCAGGCCGGTGTGGCCGTAAGCGAAAGGCAATCTCAAAAAGTGGATGAAATTGCATATACTGTAACCATAATTTGTGGTACAGATTGTTGGATGAAATACAAACTAACCTTGCTTACTTATTTCAAAGCGAGGGCACATATTTCAGCCTTGTGGGAAAAAACGGACAAAGAGTTGAAATTCCACAAGGCAGTGACAAAAAGCTTACAGCACCTGGTATTCCCAGGCGGTCTCCCATCCAAGTACTAACCAGGCCCGACCCTGCTTAGCTTCCGAGATCGGACGAGATCAGGCGTACTCAGGCCGGTGTGGCCGTAAGCGCGAAACTATCTCTTGGTGCACTATGTAAAGTCAAAGTGAGCCTGATTAACAGCTGTTGCATTTTCACCATTTAGATAAGCATCTTTGTGTCACTCAAAAAGTGGAAGAAATTGCATATACTGTAGCCATAATTTGTAGCACAGATTGTTGGATGAAATACAAACTAACCTTGCTTACTTATTTCAAAGCGAGGGCACATATTTCAGCCTTGTGGGAAAAAACGGACAAAGAGTTGAAATTCCACAAGGCAGTGACAAAAAGCTTACAGCACCTGGTATTCCCAGGCGGTCTCCCATCCAAGTACTAACCAGGCCCGACCCTGCTTAGCTTCCGAGATCGGACGAGATCAGGCGTACTCAGGCCGGTGTGGCCATAAGCGAAAGGCAATCTCAAAAAGTGGATGAAATTGCATATACTGTAACCATAATTTGTGGTACAGATTGTTGGATGAAATACAAACTAACCTTGCTTACTTATTTCAAAGCGA
>NW_027258654.1:0-17500 GCF_045791955.1 Oncorhynchus clarkii lewisi | reverse complement strand
TACCTATCGACATCTGTTTAACCGTTGTTCGGATCACAAGCGATTTCACCAAAGGTAAAACACAACAAAATACGATACCTAGAGCCACTAATCCTCCGCCCAGCATAATGGCCATCCTAGCAAACATAGCTCCCCATTTACCTAATGCTAGATCCAGCCAGTCCCAAACATGAGAATCAAACCCAGCATTAGCCTTTACCTCTGTTCGTAACCCTTTAAGTCTAGTCATAGCAAGTGCAAAGGATCCGTTAGGCGCTGTGTTGTTAGGAATAAAGGTACAACAATCATCCCCAAACATAACACAGACTCCACCCTTCTCCGCCAAAAGCCAATTGAGAGCCTGTCTATTTTGCCAAGTCATTTTGCTGGTAGCCTGTACCTGTTCCCCCAACGCCGTTAGAGCTGAGTCAGTATAGTTAATGAATCTCTGCTGGTTATAATAAATATAATTAATCCACTCTAAGTTCTTATTCGGTGTAACCCACAAAAATATTGATTCAAATCCAGATTTAACTTCATCTCTTGCCTTGAACTCCCGAGGTACTCCCCTAGGCTGTCCAATTGCATCCAGGTATACCTCAGGGTCCTTCTCATACGCCCTTTTAACTCTAGATTTAACATAATCGTCATGAGGTGATTTGATAATGGTAACCTGTTGAATTGCTCTAACTAAGGCACAGAGACCAATCCATCCATCTGGTAGTACATTCAATAGTTTGTTTTTCCCACACATCCAGAAACTATCTGCAATACCTCTATCCTGATTCTTCAGTATAGTGAGGGACGGCGCAACCTGGGTTATTGTACCACACACTCCTTTTCTATTTACAATCAACCCTTCATCTGTGCTTCTACGAACCCCTGCCGTCTCTAGTATCCAAATAGTATCACATTCTACAGTGGTGTTTCCGACATTTATTCCTTCGGTGTTATAGCTGTAAAAACATTCATATTTTCCTTTAACCACATTACTTATGTCTAAATTGAGTCCATTTAATTCAGTTTTAATGTCATATGCAGCACAGTCATTGTTTCCCAACCTAGTCTCGTTCAACATGATTCTGCCTCTAGTGCTCCCCTGAGCAATCCTACATTCTATGTCACACAAGGGAATAGAATACTTTGTCTTGGTACAATGATCATTCTTCCAATTTGCACAGTTTTTAAATGATGCTGGTTCAGGGACTATCATGAGATCCGACAAAGGTGATTTACTACACAAAATACAATTGTCCATTCTGTGTTTGTTTGCCGTATACTTAGCCCATTTGTACCATTCGTTCTTCACTTCTTCCTCCTGCATAGTGTCCTTGAATGGTTCTGAGTCTGATATACCTATGTCCGTCATCTTTGCATTGTTCTTGTCTTGGGGTAGGTCATTAGAGTTTGTCAAAAAGTTCCAAATCTCATTAAAGAATCCTTTTGGTTCTGGTGTTACAGGTGTCTTTATGGTCACCGTGGTCCGCTTGGCAAGGGCAGTTGATGTCATCTTGGTGGTAGTTGCTGTGGTCGTCACAGCAGCCGCCACCGTGGTTGTTACAGCCGCTGCTATCGTTGTCGTCGTCGCTTTGGTTGTTACAAGCTGTTCTTGCTCAGGTGCTGGCGTGGGACCCAATTTGACATGTTTGTAACTGTTTCCTTCGGTCAGTCCTGTTCTTGCTATTTCAATTTCAAATTCTTCACCTTCTGCTGGTGTTATCTTGTTCATGATAAACTCCCAGCCTTCCTCATATTTGGTTAATATCAGGTCACAACCTTTAGGGTCCCATATAACTTCTCCCTTTATCATATGATGTGTCCATCCACAGAGTGGCTCCTCTGGTAGTGGTTTCTTCCTCCATACCGAAACTGTTCTCTGTTCCCCTGGTTCAGTTAGAAGTTGGGGCGGAACAGAGAATTTAAACCTGTCAAAACGTCCTGTCTTTTCTCCTTGTTCGACCGGTTCCTCTCTTTTCTTCCTGTTTTTATCATTCATCTTGGTCATGTGTGAGTGCATTGTCTTCGTCTTGTCCTCGATTGCTCTTGCTCTGTCGTGGTCATTGTTCTGTTGTGCTCCTAATTTCAATTGTTCATTATGGAGACCAGGTAAGAGCTGAAAAGTCAATCGTGGGGAAATCCCCATTTCTTTCATCCTGCAGGACCGTTTTTCCTTGCAAGATCTCCCCTTCTGCTCTTGGTGAGGCTTCTCCTCCGCTTTCTTCACCTGTTGTTCCTGGTGAGGTTTCTCCTCCACTTTCTTCACCTGTTGTTCCTGGTGAGGTTTCTCCTCCACTTTCTCCGCCCGTTGTTCCCTCCTCAGTCCGAGCTGGGCTTCCATCTGGGAAGGCGTCCATTTCAGGGAAGAGATGTTCCCATTCTTCAGGTGATACCTCGGGGTCCCACTGTAGAGGGCTCCCGTCAACAAGGTCTGCCCCAACAGGTATGTCATCAGGAGTAACAGGCATGTCACCCCCCCCCATTTCCGGGCTTTCAGGCCCTGCTGGAAGAGGCTTTGGTTGTCTGTCTCTTTTCTTTTCAGTCTCTTTTCCCCTGATACTTCTTCTGAGTGCGTTAGTTGGCGCACTTTTCGTATCTTGGCTTGTATCTGGTCTGCCCTTTTCTTGATTACTCTCTGGTGCTTCGATCGTTTCCGCTGCTCCTGCTCCCTCCGGGCTCCTGCCTGGTGAATCAGCATCCTCTGCGTCCTCATCTCTGTAGGGTTGTATCCTTCTCTCCGTCGGGACTCGGGTGCAGTGGTTTAGATGGTACCACGTCTTGCTTCCTTTCACTTGGACGGCCGTGTTTGTGGCTGCTGCCACCTCGTACGGTCCTTCTCTCCTCGGTTGATCCCACTTCCTCCGGAACACTCGAACGTAGACCAGATCTCCTGGAACCACTGGGGGAGGTCCTTCCGGACCTGCCTCTGGCACCGTCTTTTTCTCCTGTAAGTATATGGCTTTGTGTATTTTGGTTAGATACATCACATACGATTTCAACTCACTCTGCAATATGTCTAAAGAGGGACCTTTGTATAGTCCTCCTAACATTGGTATTGGCATGGGTCGACCCGTAAGCATTTCATGCGGTGAGAGATGCGTGTTTCTGTTAGTTTCCATGCGACAACTCATTAGTGCAAGCGGCAACGCATCTACCCAATTGAGTCCTGTAGATCTACAGATCTTTGTTATCTTGTTTTTCAGGGTCCCATTAACCCTTTCAACCATCCCCTGCGATTGTGGATGATAGACACACCCCAATCTTTGTTTCATTCTTAGCTGCTGTATTATTGTTTTTACAACTTTTTGTATAAACGCCGATCCATTGTCTGAGCTAATTTCGGATGGAATCCCAAACCTGGGAATGACTTCTGTTGATAAGAATTTAACCACTGTTCCTGACCCCTGATCCGCCGACGGTATTGCTTCTACCCATCTACTGAACCTGTCTATGATGACTAACATATACCTTTTACCCCGTACAGGTTTTATCATGTCTACATAGTCCATCACAATGTGTCTAAACGGACCTTCTGGAACCGGTATGTGACCTATCGGCGTAGTTATACCTTTACGTATGTTGTTTTTTGCGCATATTTCACATTTTGACAAAATCTCATCTACTGTTGCCTGTAGATATGGCGACCAAAAACCTTGTTTTTTGATTTTTCTTATCACCTCCCCCCTTGCACAATGATCAACATCATGTGCATCATTGATAAGTAGCGTCAAGAGAGCGGTGGTGGCTAATATGGCACCATCATGTGTTCTCCATATCCCATGTCTGTCTACAGAAGCCCCCCTCTGTAGCCAGGTGGTCTGTTCAGTAATTCCAGCCTGAGCCTGAATTTGAATTAGCTCAGCAGGAGATGTGATTGGTGCAATAGCAACCATGTCCATCAATGGCGCAATGAGAATAGGGACAACACACTTAGATGCTTTTTTGGCCGCTTCATCTGCTGCATTATTGCCCCTAATGACAAAGTCATTGCCTTTTTTATGCGCTTGACATTTGATTATTGCTAGTTTCCGAGGATACATTAATGCTGTCATTAACTTAACAATTTGTGCGTGATGTTGGATGGGAGTTCCATCACTCTTTTTAAACCCTCTCTGTTTCCATACTGCACCAAACAAATGGCATACACCGTGCGCGTATGCGGAATCAGTATAGATGTTAACTGTTTTACCCCTTCCTAGTACACATGCTGCTGTCAAAGCCTGTAATTCAGCTAACTGTGCTGAGCACGGTTGAGGACAATGTTCAAGTATTTCTTCAGTAAAGGTTTTCCCTTTGTGTTTGACAACCGCAAACCCTGCATGATTACCTGTATAATCCTTAAAACAAGAACCATCTACAAAGTAACTTTCCAGATTATCTCCCTCATGATCTATTAACGGAATAGATTCTAAGTCAGGGCGCAATTTGGTAAATGTTAGAGCCTCGGCTACACAATCGTGTGCTTCTCCTTCGAAATCGAACGGAACCCTTTCCGCTGGATTCACAGTGCTGCATCTTTTAATGAGAACATCTGGATACGTAAGTAAGCTCATATAGTCCATTGTCCTTGCATTTGTTAACACAAATTTTCCCTGCTCTATCAACTCCACAATTTTATGATGAGTACTGATAACCACAGGGTACCCCATGGTTATCGTTGACGCTTTGTCATATGCGTAATGCAACGCTGCCAATCCTTGATAACACGGTGGGTATCCCTGGGCTACCGGATCTAGTTTGGAGCTATAATAGGCAATTGGTTGTTTCTTCCTACCACTACACGATTCTTGCATAAGAACGGCTGCTGCATAGTTGTCACACCTGTTTGCTACATATAACAAGAATGGTTTGGTGTAATCGGGAGTTGCTAAAGCTGGAGCTGTCTGCATCTCTTTCTTGAGTGTTTCGAAAGCAACTAACGCATCAGTATTCCAATCTAGTTTTGCTCTGAGGTTAAGCTGTCCCGCTTCTTTCATTATTTCTCTCAGAGGAGCTGTTTTGACTACATACTCCTCTATCCAATCTGAGCTGAACCCTGTCATTCCCAAAAAGGTCATCATTTGAGCTACCGTTTGTGGCAGGGGTGCTTTACTGATACCTTCTAACTGTCCTGGAGCTATGGCTTTAGTCCCATGAGCTATTGTTCTCCCTAAGTACTCAACTTGAGGTTGACAGTACTGTAGTTTTGTTCTAGAAACTTTGTGTCCCCCCTCAGCTAGTCGCTGTAGTACTTTAAGTGAGTCAGAATGACATTGTTCCAAAGTCGAGGCACAGATCAACAGGTCATCCACATATTGAATCAATGTGCCATCTAACATTAATTCCTCCAAAT
Source organism: Oncorhynchus clarkii lewisi (assembly GCF_045791955.1). Lineage (NCBI taxonomy): Eukaryota > Metazoa > Chordata > Actinopteri > Salmoniformes > Salmonidae > Oncorhynchus > Oncorhynchus clarkii. Next base: position 12,192 of record NW_027258654.1, on the reverse strand, counting down.
CAGCCCTCAATATTTGATTAAACAAATGCGGACTGTGCTTAAAACCTTGTGGCGTCCTCGTGTAAGACAGAGTTTTACCCCCATATCTAAATGCAAACAGATGTCTGCACTCCTCCGCCAGGGGTATACTAAAAAACGCTCCACATAGGTCGATAACCGTGAAGTATTTGGCATCCGGGGGAACATTGGTCAGCAGCGTGTGAGGGTTTGGGACTTCAGCAGGGCAATCCTGAGCTATGTCATTCACCGCTCTCAAATCATGGACCAGTCTCCATCTTTTACCATCGGCTTTAAGGACAGGTAACAAAGGTGTATTGCAGCAGCTGGGCATCTCTATCAATACACCTGCCCTGATCAGTCCTTCTATTGTCGATCTTATTCCTTCTTCAGCCTCAGGCTTCATAGGATACTGGGTTTTCCATGGAAGTTTGGCGTCGGGTTTTATCTTTACACAGACGGGACTAGCAGATTTGACTAACCCGACGTCTGTGTCGTGTTGCGACCATACCTTGGTTGGTATAATTTTCTCCATCTCTTCTCTAAGTTCACTGATTAACCCTAGCCCTTCACCTAGCACCACTTGCTGGCCTGCACTAACCTCTATCTCCCTTGGATCACCAATCAACATAGTAGCTGTAACTATTTTGATAAATGATTTATCCTTTGAATGAAAAATTAGTGGATTGTCTGTTTTGTCCCATTTCTTTTTCTTAACTTCCCTCATCATTGGTCCTAGATCTTTAGATGTGTAACCCTGATTTACCAACAATGTGATGTGAGGGACGGAGTCTGAGACATTGAACCATTTCTGCACAAATTCAGACCCGTCTCCGTCCATCACATCCATTGCAGCTCCTTGCTTTCCAATGATAATATACTGTGACATTATGGGTGCTTTCTGTCCATTTGCCCCCATAACCCAGAGTTGTTCTAATAATGGATCCTGGTGTGGGTCAAATTGCATTGTACAATGATATTCAGATTTAGCTCTAACTGCTTTAGGTATTTGGGCCTGAATGAATTTACCCCATTTCCTTACAGTTCTGTCTACGTCTGATTCAATGCCTCCTAGCCAATACACATTAGCCGTCCCTTCTGTACCTATCACTGGTAGTTGTAATCCTGTTCTTTCAATTATCACTCCATCCGGAGAACATTTGATTTGTAAACCCATTTTACATAGTGCATCTCTTCCTAGTAAATTAATTGGTGTTTGATCTGACACTAAAATTGGAATTGTAGCAGATTTGCCGTCAGCTGTTAGACGAACTGGAGCGGTCATTGGAATTAACTGCGTATTTCCCGAGAATCCTATTGTTTTGGCATATTTGCCCGACATGGGGAGATGAGAGGCATAGTGTGGACTTACACATGTGTAAGTGGCTCCAGTATCTATCATCATGGGTGTGCCTCTGTTTTCTATCTGAACCTGCAGTATAGGTTCTTGGTCAGCTTTTGTTGTTAATATTGGAAACTGACCCTCCCCCCTAGGATTCCCTGGGCATCCCTAGTTGCGTTGATTAGGCCCTGACCATGAGTTTACAGGGCCTGAGGGTTGGTTAGGCCCCGACCATGAGTTCACAGGGCCTGAGGGTTGGTTAGGCCCCGACCATGAGTTCACAGGGCCTGAGGGTTGGTTAGGGTCGCCCCGCCAGTCATTGTTTGGATTCCACCCACTTGGATTTGGTTCGTGGGTCGGAGCACTACTCGCCGGTGGCGGTCTGCTATTTCTATTTCCCCCAGTCCGATCCTGCCACGGGTGTGTAGGGCATTCTCGCCTGTTGTGTCCCGTTTGCCTACAACCCCAACAGGTGCCAGGCGGCCCTCTAGAATCCACAGTTCCCTTGCTTTTGTCAGATTGTACGTTTTTCTGATGTTTTTTCCCCCCATTCCAATTCGGGGGCTGTGTATACACATTTACTACTGGCGGTGCAGTGGACACTTGGGCCCGCCCAGGGCCGAACAGCTGTGGCTCTCCTGGGGAGACAGCAGCCATTGTTCCCATCTCTGGCCCAGGGGTCGTGACAGCTGCTTGGACCTTCTTTTTTCCTCTGTTGGTTAGCTCATCCAACTGCAATTGGGTCAGCCTTCTCTGAATATCTTTTCCTTGTTCCATCTGTCTCTGTTCATCCTTCCTGTGTTTTTCCACCGCATGAACCACGTGGTCACAGAATTCCCTGTATGGTTTTGATGTAAGTCCCACCACATCCTCCAGCCTGCTTTTTACCGGCTGGGGCATGGCTTCTATTATTGAATTTCGGAACATAGTTGTCATCAGTTCATTGCCCTCAGGGTCTTGTTCTGTTTCCATCCTCCACCTTTTCAACTGTCCATGTAGGTAGGTGGCTGGGTTTTCTGTGTCTCCAATGGCTTCGCCCCTCAGTGCTTTAGGATCCACTTTTGTGGGATATGCTTCCCTCAAGGCTCGCCAGATGGCTGGTCTGTATCTGTTGAACAGTAATCCATCATTCATCACTCCCCCATTTGCGCCATCGATGCCCCCGTCCTGCATGATCTCTCCCATAGTACGCATGCTCGTCACCCTGGCCAGTAGTGCCCTTATGTCGCCCACCGCCAGTAATTTCCCCACAGTATGTTCTTCAAAGGTTCTGATCCATTTACCCGCTCCTTCATTCAGATCTGGTAGACGGATAACCAACCCCTCCAGGTCCTGCGTAGCCCACGGCGTGTAGTGGCCCTGAGTGCCTTTTACTAGGATTGGAAGCTGGCCTTTATAGTAACCAGGTTCTTTTCCTAGGGCTTTCCTACGAGTTGCAGGCTCATTTCTCATGCTCTCATGTGAAACCCAGGCTTGATCTCTCTCCTGTTGCTGTGCTCTTATTTTTTCTCTTAGTTCCTCACATTCTCCCAGTATCTTTGATTTTTGAATTTCATATTCTCTATCCTCTCTACAGTGTTGGTCACTCTCTTCTTCTTCCTCTCCCATACTGCAGAGACTCTGTCTTGCGTGGTAATCTGCTAGTGCCTCCAGACCTTTCTTAAAGCATTCTACTTTTTTTCCATTTATTTTCCCCATTGTTAGCGGTCCTGTTTTTTCATTTTCTCCCATTTCCATTGCAGCCAGGGTTTCTCTCAAGCCTTCATAACAATTGAAGACTTCCTCTGAGCTTGGATTTTTCTCAGTCATTCTCTTTCTTCTCTCCGTTGAGTGAATGGGCGCCCCTGTTGATCCCGGTGAGACAGCCCCTTCCCTCTCTTCAGTTAATTCTACCTCACCTACTATGTCCACACGTCCTGTTACCATTGGAAATTGCCCATTGGAATAAGGTGGAGGTTTAGTTACACACTCTTTTCCTTCCGTTGCCTTGTCATCTCTCTTCAGCATTTCTCTTGCCGTTTTCATGCTTTTTAACAAACCAGTTCCTTCTTCTTTGAACATTTTTAGTATTTCATTCTCTCTCTCCCGCTTATCTCTCCTTTTTTGTTTCTTGTCCTTTGGTTTGTAGTTCTTTATCAGTGTCTCCATTTCCTCACACACAGAGACATCCAATGTTCCCTCCGCTGGCCATTTGGTGGTCAGTTTTCTTGTGCGTTTCTCCCATTTTATGGAAGTTCTCATTATTTCTTCTTTGCTCAGTGGATGCCTTGCCCCTAGGATCTCTACCGGTGTTCTATTCATTTTGTTCGTTTGGTTGTTCTGTTATTATGGCTCTTAATCAATTTCTAAGGATAATATATCTAATGTTTTATTTATATTATCTCCGCCTTTTATTTCTTTCTTAATCCTAGCCGTTTGATCCTATGGTCAACTTATTAGTGAGGCCGACTTCTCTCCTTTCCTTTCCTTCTCACTATTTTCAGCACCCCCTTCTGCCCTTCAGGCTATTTTTAGACCCTAGCCTCTGTGTACACAGAGGGGCTATTGTCTATTTTTCCTCCTTACTCTGTCTGCACAGTTTATGAGTTATACATGTGTCCTGGATTTTATTTATTCATTACTCCTTATCCTACTTGACTTAAACTTATTTCTAATGCCATAGTATAATTTCAGTTTATTAGTGATTCTGCTTTCTTTTTTATATTACACACTATTCTATCCGTTTTATACTATTTGGGTTATGCTTCTTAAATTATTTTATTAATTTCTAGTTTCAACACCTATCTATTGTTTATCCTTACTTTCGTTTCCTATACCTAATAATAATACTCAGGTTATGATAAGAATCACTCTATGATTGTGTCTACTGTGATAGAGGAATACTTTTGCCGGTCAGAAACATTCAACCTTTCTAGTCTGTCACAGGAAGGTTGCACACTCCCTCTTCTGGACGTTCTGTCTAAGTACACACAACCTGTTCTTATCTCTACAGTTCTATCTTCACACAAAATTACATCATATCACTCTTCACATTCATGCGTTTATTTCCATTCATTCATTCAACCTTTTATTTCTAACTGAAACCAACACAGTCTCTTTCTAAACTCAATACACTTCCTCCACATGAGCCTAAATTATCCTGTAGGATTTTTCACACATACCCTTCGTTTTTACCTAAAAATGACCTACAATGTCTTTATTGACTTACTTCACTTCCTCAACATAAGTCTAGATTATAGGATTTCTACGATACGATACTACAACTGTCTAATCGGATCAGTTTGTTTTCATATCCCATTCATCCACCCCGTACTGATCTTTATCCAATGATTAGAACAATATCGCGGCGTGACCTACTGATTTATAAACCCCCGTTTAGCTAGACGGAGCGTTTTGTAATCGCAGGATTTCTTTTTGCAGTTGAACGTCGCACAATCAGGCCAACGTTTTTCCTGCGTTCTAAATACTCGTCCGTACAGACCTCTTCTATAGAGCGGTAGCCACGAATAGTTATTTTACTGCTTTTTATTCTACTTTCTAAATATTCGTCCGTTCAGACCTCTTCTATAGAGCGGTAGCCACGAATATTTATTTCACTGCTTTTTATATTCTGTTTTCTAAATATTCGTCCGTTCAGACCTCTTTTATAGAGCGGTAGCCACGAATATTTATTTCACTACTTTTTATCCTACTTTCTAAATATTCGTCCGTTCAGACCTCTTCTATAGAGCGGCATCCACGAATATTTATTTACCTACTTTTTATATTCTAACCATATAAGCAGAAAGCTGTAGCCCTGCGCCCAGTCCCAGCCGTTCAGCCAGAGAGCGCACGACAATCACACCAAACAAGCCGCCCGAAAGTCCCCCATATGAATGGCCCACCGAGGGAGCAGTCCGAATCACGCACCCGACACGGGTCGCTCGCCCAGGTTGAATGGGGTGTGTTTACGCACACTCCAAAACAGGTCCTGAAACGGTCGAGCCCGGCCAAACTGAATCAGACGGAACAACTCCCCCAACTAAACCAGACACACAGGTCCGCCCAAGCAGCCTGACCAGAGCAATCGCCCGCGCCCTCCGTCCAAACACCCAATACCAGCGAAGTTCACAGCCCTTGCCTATTTACTACCAGACATGCATGCACGTTTGTATTTGCTTATACAATTCCCAAGTTTACACACACATGCAATTTTATTGAATTTCAAAAGTTCTTTAATCTGTAGTTTTAGGAAATTTAAAAGAGAGACCTACTTGACACTCCCCCCGCTGATACAGGATCTCTGAAGCAATCTACCCAAACATTTCAACTATTTTGTAAGAACTTGCTTACCTTGTTATAGTTGGGCGGCCACCATTGTTTCGTCAGATTGCCCCAAAGAACCCGCAACCAGCCAAGAGCGTCCGGACCCCGTCTCTCCTGGCAAAGCTCGCCAAGTATGTGGTGGATAATTGAATCAATTATAACGCATGCCAGAACTTGTGAAATCAATCAGGCTTTTAATACAAGAGTATTGCCAGCCAGGATGGTCCGCGGAGCACACACCGCTTCCCAGAGCCCTGGCTCTCATATTTATACACATACAGCATATACGTCCATCCCATATGTAAATAGACATATTTCCCCTATCCATCTGCCACCATTATCTTTCAGTCCAGGCTTCCTGCTTGTTCACGCCCAATAACGCCCACATCCTCTTTTAATTAGATTATAATGGTGGCAGGATCCTTGCTTCGTCCTAAAAAAAATAGCATGCGTCTGGTTATTCTATAGGCCTGTTCTTTGGCCCTGCACTTAACTTATGGTTCTCATGTGTGTGTATTTTTGTCAGCCATCTGTGTGTCCCCTTTTAGTGAATTGGTGGCCCTGCACTTAACTTATGGTTCTCATGTGTGTGTATTTTTGTCAGCCATCTATGTGTCCCCTTTCAGTGTATCCAATTCTCCCTAAATGCCTATGTGTTCTATTTACTCCCACAATAGGTCAATAGGCTATGTGTCTCCTCTTACTTAGTGTATCCAATTCTCCCTAAGTGCCTATGTGTTCTATTTATTCCCACAAATAGGTCAATAGGCTATGTGTCTCCTTTTGCTTTAGTGTATCCAATTCTCCCTACGTGCCCATGTGTTCTTTTTACTCCCACAAATGTTGGATGAAATACAAACCAACCTTGCTTACTTATTTCAAAGCGAGGGCACATATTTCAGCCTTGTGGGAAAAAACGGACAAAGAGTTGAAATTCCACAAGGCAGTGACAAAAAGCTTACAGCACCTGGTATTCCCAGGCGGTCTCCCATCCAAGTACTAACCAGGCCCGACCCTGCTTAGCTTCCGAGATCGGACGAGATCAGGCGTACTCAGGCCGGTGTGGCCGTAAGCGAAAGGCAATCTCAAAAAGTGGATGAAATTGCATATACTGTAACCATAATTTGTGGTACAGATTGTTGGATGAAATACAAACTAACCTTGCTTACTTATTTCAAAGCGAGGGCACATATTTCAGCCTTGTGGGAAAAAACGGACAAAGAGTTGAAATTCCACAAGGCAGTGACAAAAAGCTTACAGCACCTGGTATTCCCAGGCGGTCTCCCATCCAAGTACTAACCAGGCCCGACCCTGCTTAGCTTCCGAGATCGGACGAGATCAGGCGTACTCAGGCCGGTGTGGCCGTAAGCGAAAGGCAATCTCAAAAAGTGGATGAAATTGCATATACTGTAACCATAATTTGTGGTACAGATTGTTGGATGAAATACAAACTAACCTTGCTTACTTATTTCAAAGCGAGGGCACATATTTCAGCCTTGTGGGAAAAAACGGACAAAGAGTTGAAATTCCACAAGGCAGTGACAAAAAGCTTACAGCACCTGGTATTCCCAGGCGGTCTCCCATCCAAGTACTAACCAGGCCCGACCCTGCTTAGCTTCCGAGATCGGACGAGATCAGGCGTACTCAGGCCGGTGTGGCCGTAAGCGAAAGGCAATCTCAAAAAGTGGATGAAATTGCATATACTGTAACCATAATTTGTGGTACAGATTGTTGGATGAAATACAAACTAACCTTGCTTACTTATTTCAAAGCGAGGGCACATATTTCAGCCTTGTGGGAAAAAACGGACAAACAGTTGAAATTCCACAAGGCAGTGACAAAAAGCTTACAGCACCTGGTATTCCCAGGCGGTCTCCCATCCAAGTACTAACCAGGCCCGACCCTGCTTAGCTTCCGAGATCGGACGAGATCAGGCGTACTCAGGCCGGTGTGGCCGTAAGCGAAAGGCAATCTCAAAAAGTGGATGAAATTGCATATACTGTAACCATAATTTGTGGTACAGATTGTTGGATGAAATACAAACTAACCTTGCTTACTTATTTCAAAGCGAGGGCACATATTTCAGCCTTGTGGGAAAAAACGGACAAAGAGTTGAAATTCCACAAGGCAGTGACAAAAAGCTTACAGCACCTGGTATTCCCAGGCGGTCTCCCATCCAAGTACTAACCAGGCCCGACCCTGCTTAGCTTCCGAGATCAGACGGGATCAGGCGTACTCAGGCCGGTGTGGCCGTAAGCGAAAGGCAATCTCAAAAAGTGGATGAAATTGCATATACTGTAACCATAATTTGTGGTACAGATTGTTGGATGAAATACAAACTAACCTTGCTTACTTATTTCAAAGCGAGGGCACATATTTCAGCCTTGTGGGAAAAAACGGACAAAGAGTTGAAATTCCACAAGGCAGTGACAAAAAGCTTACAGCACCTGGTATTCCCAGGCGGTCTCCCATCCAAGTACTAACCAGGCCCGACCCTGCTTAGCTTCCGAGATCGGACGAGATCAGGCGTACTCAGGCCGGTGTGGCCGTAAGCAAAAGGCAATCTCAAAAAGTGGATGAAATTGCATATACTGTAACCATAATTTGTGGTACAGATTGTTGGATGAAATACAAACTAACCTTGCTTACTTATTTCAAAGCGAGGGCACATATTTCAGCCTTGTGGGAAAAAACGGACAAAGAGTTGAAATTCCACAAGGCAGTGACAAAAAGCTTACAGCACCTGGTATTCCCAGGCGGTCTCCCATCCAAGTACTAACCAGGCCCGACCCTGCTTAGCTTCCGAGATCGGACGGGATCAGGCGTACTCAGGCCGGTGTGGCCGTAAGCGAAAGGCAATCTCAAAAAGTGGATGAAATTGCATATACTGTAACCATAATTTGTGGTACAGATTGTTGGATGAAATACAAACTAACCTTGCTTACTTATTTCAAAGCGAGGGCACATATTTCAGCCTTGTGGGAAAAAACGGACAAAGAGTTGAAATTCCACAAGGCAGTGACAAAAAGCTTACAGCACCTGGTATTCCCAGGCGGTCTCCCATCCAAGTACTAACCAGGCCCGACCCTGCTTAGCTTCCGAGATCGGACGAGATCAGGCGTACTCAGGCCGGTGTGGCCGTAAGCGAAAGGCAATCTCAAAAAGTGGATGAAATTGCATATACTGTAACCATAATTTGTGGTACAGATTGTTGGATGAAATACAAACTAACCTTGCTTACTTATTTCAAAGCGAGGGCACATATTTCAGCCTTGTGGGAAAAAACGGACAAAGAGTTGAAATTCCACAAGGCAGTGACAAAAAGCTTACAGCACCTGGTATTCCCAGGCGGTCTCCCATCCAAGTACTAACCAGGCCCGACCCTGCTTAGCTTCCGAGATCGGACGAGATCAGGCGTACTCAGGCCGGTGTGGCCGTAAGCGAGAAACTATCTCTTGGTGCACTATGTAAAGTCAAAGTGAGCCTGATTAACAGCTGTTGCATTTTCACCATTTAGATAAGCATCTTTGTGTCACTCAAAAAGTGGAAGAAATTGCATATACTGTAGCCATAATTTGTAGCACAGATTGTTGGATGAAATACAAAATAACCTTGCTTACTTATTTCAAAGCGAGGGCACATATTTCAGCCTTGTGGGAAAAAACGGACAAAGAGTTGAAATTCCACAAGGCAGTGACAAAAAGCTTACAGCACCTGGTATTCCCAGGCGGTCTCCCATCCAAGTACTAACCAGGCCCGACCCTGCTTAGCTTCCGAGATCGGACGAGATCAGGCGTACTCAGGCCGGTGTGGCCGTAAGCGAAAGGCAATCTCAAAAAGTGGATGAAATTGCATATACTGTAACCATAATTTGTGGTACAGATTGTTGGATGAAATACAAACTAACCTTGCTTACTTATTTCAAAGCGAGGGCACATATTTCAGCCTTGTGGGAAAAAACGGACAAAGAGTTGAAATTCCACAAGGCAGTGACAAAAAGCTTACAGCACCTGGTATTCCCAGGCGGTCTCCCATCCAAGTACTAACCAGGCCCGACCCTGCTTAGCTTCCGAGATCGGACGAGATCAGGCGTACTCAGGCCGGTGTGGCCGTAAGCGAAAGGCAATCTCAAAAAGTGGATGAAATTGCATATACTGTAACCATAATTTGTGGTACAGATTGTTGGATGAAATACAAACTAACCTTGCTTACTTATTTCAAAGCGAGGGCACATATTTCAGCCTTGTGGGAAAAAACGGACAAAGAGTTGAAATTCCACAAGGCAGTGACAAAAAGCTTACAGCACCTGGTATTCCCAGGCGGTCTCCCATCCAAGTACTAACCAGGCCCGACCCTGCTTAGCTTCCGAGATCGGACGAGATCAGGCGTACTCAGGCCGGTGTGGCCGTAAGCAAAAGGCAATCTCAAAAAGTGGATGAAATTGCATATACTGTAACCATAATTTGTGGTACAGATTGTTGGATGAAATACAAACTAACCTTGCTTACTTATTTCAAAGCGAGGGCACATATTTCAGCCTTGTGGGAAAAAACGGACAAAGAGTTGAAATTCCACAAGGCAGTGACAAAAAGCTTACAGCACCTGGTATTCCCAGGCGGTCTCCCATCCAAGTACTAACCAGGCCCGACCCTGCTTAGCTTCCGAGATCAGACGGGATCAGGCGTACTCAGGCCGGTGTGGCCGTAAGCGAAAGGCAATCTCAAAAAGTGGATGAAATTGCATATACTGTAACCATAATTTGTGGTACAGATTGTTGGATGAAATACAAACTAACCTTGCTTACTTATTTCAAAGCGAGGGCACATATTTCAGCCTTGTGGGAAAAAACGGACAAAGAGTTGAAATTCCACAAGGCAGTGACAAAAAGCTTACAGCACCTGGTATTCCCAGGCGGTCTCCCATCCAAGTACTAACCAGGCCCGACCCTGCTTAGCTTCCGAGATCGGACGAGATCAGGCGTACTCAGGCCGGTGTGGCCGTAAGCAAAAGGCAATCTCAAAAAGTGGATGAAATTGCATATACTGTAACCATAATTTGTGGTACAGATTGTTGGATGAAATACAAACTAACCTTGCTTACTTATTTCAAAGCGAGGGCACATATTTCAGCCTTGTGGGAAAAAACGGACAAAGAGTTGAAATTCCACAAGGCAGTGACAAAAAGCTTACAGCACCTGGTATTCCCAGGCGGTCTCCCATCCAAGTACTAACCAGGCCCGACCCTGCTTAGCTTCCGAGATCGGACGAGATCAGGCGTACTCAGGCCGGTGTGGCCGTAAGCGAGAAACTATCTCTTGGTGCACTATGTAAAGTCAAAGTGAGCCTGATTAACAGCTGTTGCATTTTCACCATTTAGATAAGCATCTTTGTGTCACTCAAAAAGTGGAAGAAATTGCATATACTGTAGCCATAATTTGTAGCACAGATTGTTGGATGAAATACAAACTAACCTTGCTTACTTATTTCAAAGCGAGGGCACATATTTCAGCCTTGTGGGAAAAAACGGACAAAGAGTTGAAATTCCACAAGGCAGTGACAAAAAGCTTACAGCACCTGGTATTCCCAGGCGGTCTCCCATCCAAGTACTAACCAGGCCCGACCCTGCTTAGCTTCCGAGATCGGACGAGATCAGGCGTACTCAGGCCGGTGTGGCCGTAAGCGAAAGGCAATCTCAAAAAGTGGATGAAATTGCATATACTGTAACCATAATTTGTGGTACAGATTGTTGGATGAAATACAAACTAACCTTGCTTACTTATTTCAAAGCGAGGGCACATATTTCAGCCTTGTGGGAAAAAACGGACAAAGAGTTGAAATTCCACAAGGCAGTGACAAAAAGCTTACAGCACCTGGTATTCCCAGGCGGTCTCCCATCCAAGTACTAACCAGGCCCGACCCTGCTTAGCTTCCGAGATCGGACGAGATCAGGCGTACTCAGGCCGGTGTGGCCGTAAGCGAAAGGCAATCTCAAAAAGTGGATGAAATTGCATATACTGTAACCATAATTTGTGGTACAGATTGTTGGATGAAATACAAACTAACCTTGCTTACTTATTTCAAAGCGAGGGCACATATTTCAGCCTTGTGGGAAAAAACGGACAAAGAGTTGAAATTCCACAAGGCAGTGACAAAAAGCTTACAGCACCTGGTATTCCCAGGCGGTCTCCCATCCAAGTACTAACCAGGCCCGACCCTGCTTAGCTTCCGAGATCGGACGAGATCAGGCGTACTCAGGCCGGTGTGGCCGTAAGCGAAAGGCAATCTCAAAAAGTGGATGAAATTGCATATACTGTAACCATAATTTGTGGTACAGATTGTTGGATGAAATACAAACTAACCTTGCTTACTTATTTCAAAGCGAGGGCACATATTTCAGCCTTGTGGGAAAAAACGGACAAAGAGTTGAAATTCCACAAGGCAGTGACAAAAAGCTTACAGCACCTGGTATTCCCAGGCGGTCTCCCATCCAAGTACTAACCAGGCCCGACCCTGCTTAGCTTCCGAGATCAGACGGGATCAGGCGTACTC
>NW_027258653.1:0-61486 GCF_045791955.1 Oncorhynchus clarkii lewisi | reverse complement strand
CAGAGTCAGTATTTGGAAGCAGAGTGACAGAGTCAGTATTTGGAAACAGAGTGACAGAGTCAGTATTTGGATGCAGAGTGACAGAGTCAGTATTTGGAAGCAGAGTGACAGAGTCAGTATTTCGAAGCAGAGTGACAGAGTCAGTACTTGGATGCAGAGTGACAGAGTCAGTATTTCGAAGCAGAGTGACAGAGTCAGTATTTGGAAGCAGAGTGACAGAGTCAGTATTTGGAAGCAGAGTGACAGAGTCAGTCCTTGGATGCAGAGTGACAGAGTCAGTATTTCGAAGCAGAGTGACAGAGTCAGTACTTGGATGCAGAGTGACAGAGTCAGTATTTCGAAGCAGAGTGACAGAGTCAGTATTTGGAAGCAGAGTGACAGAGTCAGTATTTGGATGCAGAGTGACAGAGTCAGTATTTGGAAGCAGAGTGACAGAGTCAGTACTTGGATGCAGAGTGACAGAGTCAGTATTTGGAAGCAGAGTGACAGAGTCAGTATTTGGATGCAGAGTGACAGAGTCAGTATTTGGAAGCAGAGTGACAGAGTCAGTCCTTGGATGCAGAGTGACAGAGTCAGTATTTCGAAGCAGAGTGACAGAGTCAGTACTTGGATGCAGAGTGACAGAGTCAGTATTTCGAAGCAGAGTGACAGAGTCAGTATTTGGAAGCAGAGTGACAGAGTCAGTATTTGGAAGCAGATTGACAGAGTCAGTACTTGGATGCAGAGTGACAGAGTCAGTATTTGGAAGCAGAGTGACAGAGTCAGTATTTGGATGCAGAGTGACAGAGTCAGTATTTGGAAGCAGAGTGACAGAGTCAGTATTTGGAAACAGAGTGACAGAGTCAGTATTTGGATGCAGAGTGACAGAGTCAGTATTTGGAAGCAGAGTGACAGAGTCAGTATTTGGATTCAGAGTCACAGAGTCAGTATTTGGAAGCAGAGTGACAGAGTCAGTATTTGGATGCAGAGTGACAGAGTCAGTATTTGGAAGCAGAGTGACAGAGTCAGTATTTGGAAACAGAGTGACAGAGTCAGTATTTGGATGCAGAGTGACAGAGTCAGTATGTGGAAGCAGAGTGACAGAGTCAGTATTTGGATTCAGAGTGACAGAGTCAGTATTTGGATTCAGAGTGACAGAGTCAGTATTTGGAAGCAGAGTGACAGAGTCAGTACTTGGATGCAGAGTGACAGAGTCAGTATTTCGAAGCAGAGTGACAGAGTCAGTACTTGGATGCAGAGTGACAGAGTCAGTATTTGGATGCAGAGTGACAGAGTCAGTACTTTGATGCAGAGTGACAGAGTCAGTATTTTGAAGCAGAGTGACAGAGTCAGTATTTGGAAGCAGAGTGACAGAGTCAGTATTTGGATGCAGAGTGACAGAGTCAGTATTTGGAAGCAGAGTGACAGAGTCAGTACTTGGATGCAGAGTTACAGAGTCAGTATTTGGAAGCAGAGTGACAGAGTCAGTACTTGGATGCAGAGTGACAGAGTCAGTATTTCGAAGCAGAGTGACAGAGTCAGTACTTGGATGCAGAGTGACAGAGTCAGTATTTCGAAGCAGAGTGACAGAGTCAATATTTGGAAGCAGAGTGACAGAGTCAGTATTTGGAAGCAGAGTGACAGAGTCAGTCCTTGGATGCAGAGTGACAGAGTCAGTATTTCGAAGCAGAGTGACAGAGTCAGTACTTGGATGCAGAGTGACAGAGTCAGTATTTCGAAGCAGAGTGACAGAGTCAGTATTTGGAAGCAGAGTGACAGAGTCAGTATTTGGATGCAGAGTGACAGAGTCAGTATTTGGAAGCAGAGTGACAGAGTCAGTACTTGGATGCAGAGTGACAGAGTCAGTATTTGGAAGCAGAGTGACAGAGTCAGTATTTGGATGCAGAGTGACAGAGTCAGTATTTGGAAGCAGAGTGACAGAGTCAGTATTTAGAAACAGAGTGACAGAGTCAGTATTTGGAAGCAGAGTGACAGAGTCAGTATTTGGATGCAGAGTGACAGAGTCAGTATTTGGATGCAGAGTGACAGAGGCAGTATTTGGAAGCAGAGTGACAGAGTCAGTCCTTGGATGCAGAGTGACAGAGTCAGTATTTCGAAGCAGAGTGACAGAGTCAGTACTTGGATGCAGAGTGACAGAGTCAGTATTTGGATGCAGAGTGACAGAGTCAGTATTTGGATGCAGAGTGACAGAGTCAGTACTTGGATGCAGAGTGACAGAGTCAGTATTTGGAAGCAGAGTGACAGAGTCAGTATTTCGAAGCAGAGTGACAGAGTCAGTATTTGGAAGCAGAGTGACAGAGTCAGTATTTGGATGCAGAGTGACAGAGTCAGTATTTGGAAGCAGAGTGACAGAGTCAGTACTTGGATGCAGAGTTACAGAGTCAGTATTTGGAAGCAGAGTGACAGAGTCAGTACTTGGATGCAGAGTGACAGAGTCAGTATTTCGAAGCAGAGTGACAGAGTCAGTACTTGGATGCAGAGTGACAGAGTCAGTATTTCGAAGCAGAGTGACAGAGTCAGTATTTGGAAGCAGAGTGACAGAGTCAGTACTTGGATGCAGAGTGACAGAGTCAGTATTTGGAAGCAGAGTGACAGAGTCAGTATTTGGAAGCAGAGTGACAGAGTCAGTATTTGGATTCAGAGTGACAGAGTCAGTATTTGGAAGCAGAGTGACAGAGTCAGTACTTGGATGCAGAGTGACAGAGTCAGTACTTGGAAGCAGAGTGACAGAGTCAGTATTTGGATGCAGAGTGACAGAGTCAGTATTTGGATGCAGAGTGACAGAGTCAGTATTTGGATGCAGAGTGACAGAGTCAGTATTTGGAAGCAGAGTGACAGAGTCAGTACTTGGATGCAGAGTGACAGAGTCACTATTTCGAAGCAGAGTGACAGAGTCAGTACTTGGATGCAGAGTGACAGAGTCAGTATTTCGAAGCAGAGTGAGAGAGTCAGTATTTGGAAGCAGAGTGACAGAGTCAGTATTTGGATGCAGAGTGACAGAGTCAGTATTTGGAAGCAGAGTGACAGAGTCAGTATTTGGATTCAGAGTGACAGAGTCAGTATTTGGAAGCAGAGTGACAGAGTCAGTACTTGGATGCAGAGTGACAGAGTCAGTATTTGGATGCAGAGTGACAGAGTCAGTATTTGGATGCAGAGTGACAGAGTCAGTATTTGGAAGCAGAGTGACAGAGTCAGTACTTGGATGCAGAGTGACAGAGTCAGTATTTGGAAGCAGAGTGACAGAGTCAGTACTTTGATGCAGAGTGACAGAGTCAGTATTTCGAAGCAGAGTGACAGAGTCAGTATTTGGAAGCAGAGTGACAGAGTCAGTATTTGGATGCAGAGTGACAGAGTCAGTATTTGGAAGCAGAGTGACAGAGTCAGTACTTGGATGCAGAGTTACAGAGTCAGTATTTGGAAGCAGAGTGACAGAGTCAGTACTTGGATGCAGAGTGACAGAGTCAGTATTTCGAAGCAGAGTGACAGAGTCAGTACTTGGATGCAGAGTGACAGAGTCAGTATTTCGAAGCAGAGTGACAGAGTCAGTATTTGGAAGCAGAGTGACAGAGTCAGTATTTGGATGCAGAGTGACAGAGTCAGTATTTGGATGCAGAGTGACAGAGTCAGTATTTGGATGCAGAGTGACAGAGTCAGTATTTGGAAGCAGAGTGACAGAGTCAGTATTTAGAAACAGAGTGACAGAGTCAGTATTTGGAAGCAGAGTGACAGAGTCAGTATTTGGATGCAGAGTGACAGAGTCAGTATTTGGATGCAGAGTGACAGAGTCAGTATTTGGAAGCAGAGTGACAGAGTCAGTCCTTGGATGCAGAGTGACAGAGTCAGTCCTTGGATGCAGAGTGACAGAGTCAGTATTTCGAAGCAGAGTGACAGAGTCAGTACTTGGAAGCAGAGTGACAGAATCAGTATTTGGATGCAGAGTGACAGAGTCAGTATTTGGAAGCAGAGTGACAGAGTCAGTATTTAGAAACAGAGTGACAGAGTCAGTATTTGGAAGCAGAGTGACAGAGTCAGTATTTGGATGCAGAGTGACAGAGTCAGTATTTGGATGCAGAGTGACAGAGTCAGTATTTGGAAGCAGAGTGACAGAGTCAGTCCTTGGATGCAGAGTGACAGAGTCAGTATTTCGAAGCAGAGTGACAGAGTCAGTACTTGGATGCAGAGTGACAGAGTCAGTATTTGGATGCAGAGTGACAGAGTCAGTATTTGGATGCAGAGTGACAGAGTCAGTACTTGGATGCAGAGTGACAGAGTCAGTATTTGGAAGCAGAGTGACAGAGTCAGTACTTTGATGCAGAGTGACAGAGTCAGTATTTGGAAGCAGAGTGACAGAGTCAGTATTTGGAAGCAGAGTGACAGAGTCAGTATTTGGATGCAGAGTGACAGAGTCAGTATTTGGAAGCAGAGTGACAGAGTCAGTACTTGGATGCAGAGTTACAGAGTCAGTATTTGGAAGCAGAGTGACAGAGTCAGTACTTGGATGCAGAGTGACAGAGTCAGTATTTCGAAGCAGAGTGACAGAGTCAGTACTTGGATGCAGAGTGACAGAGTCAGTATTTCGAAGCAGAGTGACAGAGTCAGTATTTGGAAGCAGAGTGACAGAGTCAGTACTTGGATGCAGAGTGACAGAGTCAGTATTTCGAAGCAGAGTGACAGAGTCAGTATTTTGAAGCAGAGTGACAGAGTCAGTATTTGGATGCAGAGTGACAGAGTCAGTATTTGGAAGCAGATTGACAGAGTCAGTACTTGGATGCAGAGTGACAGAGTCAGTATTTGGAAGCAGAGTGACAGAGTCAGTATTTGGATGCAGAGTGACAGAGTCAGTATTTGGAAGCAGAGTGACAGAGTCAGTATTTGGAAACAGAGTGACAGAGTCAGTATTTGGATGCAGAGTGACAGAGTCAGTATTTGGAAGCAGAGTGACAGAGTCAGTACTTGGATGCAGAGTGACAGAGTCAGTATTTGGAAGCAGAGTGACAGAGTCAGTATTTGGATGCAGAGTGACAGAGTCAGTATTTGGATGCAGAGTGACAGAGTCAGTATTTGGAAGCAGAGTGACAGAGTCAGTATTTTGAAGCAGAGTGACAGAGTCAGTATTTGGATGCAGAGTGACAGAGTCAGTATTTGGAAGCAGATTGACAGAGTCAGTACTTGGATGCAGAGTGACAGAGTCAGTATTTGGAAGCAGAGTGACAGAGTCAGTATTTGGATGCAGAGTGACAGAGTCAGTATTTGGAAGCAGAGTGACAGAGTCAGTATTTGGAAACAGAGTGACAGAGTCAGTATTTGGATGCAGAGTGACAGAGTCAGTATTTGGAAGCAGAGTGACAGAGTCAGTATTTGGATTCAGAGTGACAGAGTCAGTATTTGGAAGCAGAGTGACAGAGTCAGTATTTGGATGCAGAGTGACAGAGTCAGTATTTGGAAGCAGAGTGACAGAGTCAGTATTTGGAAACAGAGTGACAGAGTCAGTATTTGGATGCAGAGTGACAGAGTCAGTATTTGGAAGCAGAGTGACAGAGTCAGTATTTGGATTCAGAGTGACAGAGTCAGTATTTGGAAGCAGAGTGACAGAGTCAGTACTTGGATGCAGAGTGACAGAGTCAGTATTTGGAAGCAGAGTGACAGAGTCAGTATTTGGATGCAGAGTGACAGAGTCAGTATTTGGATGCAGAGTGACAGAGTCAGTATTTGGAAGCAGAGTGACAGAGTCAGTACTTGGATGCAGAGTGACAGAGTCAGTATTTCGAAGCAGAGTGACAGAGTCAGTACTTGGATGCAGAGTGACAGAGTCAGTATTTGGATGCAGAGTGACAGAGTCAGTATTTGGAAGCAGAGTGACAGAGTCAGTACTTGGATGCAGAGTGACAGAGTCAGTATTTGGATGCAGAGTGACAGAGTCAGTATTTGGATGCAGAGTGACAGAGTCAGTATTTGGAAGCAGAGTGACAGAGTCAGTACTTGGATGCAGAGTGACAGAGTCAGTATTTCGAAGCAGAGTGACAGAGTCAGTACTTGGATGCAGAGTGACAGAGTCAGTATTTGGATGCAGAGTGACAGAGTCAGTATTTGGAAGCAGAGTGACAGAGTCAGTACTTGGATGCAGAGTGACAGAGTCAGTATTTTGAAGCAGAGTGACAGAGTCAGTACTTTGATGCAGAGTGACAGAGTCAGTATTTCGAAGCAGAGTGACAGAGTCAGTATTTGGAAGCAGAGTGACAGAGTCAGTATTTGGATGCAGAGTGACAGAGTCAGTATTTGGAAGCAGAGTGACAGAGTCAGTACTTGGATGCAGAGTTACAGAGTCAGTATTTGGAAGCAGAGTGACAGAGTCAGTACTTGGATGCAGAGTGACAGAGTCAGTATTTCGAAGCAGAGTGACAGAGTCAGTACTTGGATGCAGAGTGACAGAGTCAGTATTTCGAAGCAGAGTGACAGAGTCAGTATTTGGAAGCAGAGTGACAGAGTCAGTATTTGGATGCAGAGTGACAGAGTCAGTATTTGGAAGCAGAGTGACAGAGTCAGTCCTTGGATGCAGAGTGACAGAGTCAGTATTTCGAAGCAGAGTGACAGAGTCAGTACTTGGATGCAGAGTGACAGAGTCAGTATTTGGATGCAGAGTGACAGAGTCAGTATTTGGAAGCAGAGTGACAGAGTCAGTACTTGGATGCAGAGTGACAGAGTCAGTATTTCGAAGCAGAGTGACAGAGTCAGTACTTGGATGCAGAGTGACAGAGTCAGTATTTGGATGCAGAGTGACAGAGTCAGTATTTGGATGCAGAGTGACAGAGTCAGTATTTGGAAGCAGAGTGACAGAGTCAGTACTTGGATGCAGAGTGACAGAGTCAGTATTTGGAAGCAGAGTGACAGAGTCAGTACTTTGATGCAGAGTGACAGAGTCAGTATTTCGAAGCAGAGTGACAGAGTCAGTATTTGGAAGCAGAGTGACAGAGTCAGTATTTGGATGCAGAGTGACAGAGTCAGTATTTGGAAGCAGAGTGACAGAGTCAGTACTTGGATGCAGAGTTACAGAGTCAGTATTTGGAAGCAGAGTGACAGAGTCAGTACTTGGATGCAGAGTGACAGAGTCAGTATTTCGAAGCAGTGACAGAGTCAGTACTTGGATGCAGAGTGACAGAGTCAGTATTTCGAAGCAGAGTGACAGAGTCAGTATTTGGAAGCAGAGTGACAGAGTCAGTATTTGGATGCAGAGTGACAGAGTCAGTATTTGGATGCAGAGTGACAGAGTCAGTATTTGGAAGCAGAGTGACAGAGTCAGTCCTTGGATGCAGAGTGACAGAGTCAGTATTTCGAAGCAGAGTGACAGAGTCAGTACTTGGATGCAGAGTGACAGAGTCAGTATTTCGAAGCAGAGTGACAGAGTCAGTATTTGGAAGCAGAGTGACAGAGTCAGTATTTGGATGCAGAGTGACAGAGTCAGTATTTGGAAGCAGAGTGACAGAGTCAGTCCTTGGATGCAGAGTGACAGAGTCAGTATTTCGAAGCAGAGTGACAGAGTCAGTACTTGGATGCAGAGTGACAGAGTCAGTATTTGGATGCAGAGTGACAGAGTCAGTATTTGGAAGCAGAGTGACAGAGTCAGTACTTGGATGCAGAGTGACAGAGTCAGTATTTCGAAGCAGAGTGACAGAGTCAGTACTTGGATGCAGAGTGACAGAGTCAGTATTTGGATGCAGAGTGACAGAGTCAGTATTTGGATGCAGAGTGACAGAGTCAGTATTTGGAAGCAGAGTGACAGAGTCAGTACTTGGATGCAGAGTGACAGAGTCAGTATTTGGAAGCAGAGTGACAGAGTCAGTACTTTGATGCAGAGTGACAGAGTCAGTATTTCGAAGCAGAGTGACAGAGTCAGTATTTGGAAGCAGAGTGACAGAGTCAGTATTTGGATGCAGAGTGACAGAGTCAGTATTTGGAAGCAGAGTGACAGAGTCAGTACTTGGATGCAGAGTTACAGAGTCAGTATTTGGAAGCAGAGTGACAGAGTCAGTACTTGGATGCAGAGTGACAGAGTCAGTATTTCGAAGCAGTGACAGAGTCAGTACTTGGATGCAGAGTGACAGAGTCAGTATTTCGAAGCAGAGTGACAGAGTCAGTATTTGGAAGCAGAGTGACAGAGTCAGTATTTGGATGCAGAGTGACAGAGTCAGTATTTGGATGCAGAGTGACAGAGTCAGTATTTGGAAGCAGAGTGACAGAGTCAGTCCTTGGATGCAGAGTGACAGAGTCAGTATTTCGAAGCAGAGTGACAGAGTCAGTACTTGGATGCAGAGTGACAGAGTCAGTATTTCGAAGCAGAGTGACAGAGTCAGTATTTGGAAGCAGAGTGACAGAGTCAGTATTTGGATGCAGAGTGACAGAGTCAGTATTTGGAAGCAGAGTGACAGAGTCAGTACTTGGATGCAGAGTGACAGAGTCAGTATTTGGAAGCAGAGTGACAGAGTCAGTATTTGGATGCAGAGTGACAGAGTCAGTATTTGGAAGCAGAGTGACAGAGTCAGTATTTAGAAACAGAGTGACAGAGTCAGTATTTGGAAGCAGAGTGACAGAGTCAGTATTTGGATGCAGAGTGACAGAGTCAGTATTTGGATGCAGAGTGACAGAGTCAGTATTTGGAAGCAGAGTGACAGAGTCAGTCCTTGGATGCAGAGTGACAGAGTCAGTATTTCGAAGCAGAGTGACAGAGTCAGTACTTGGATGCAGAGTGACAGAGTCAGTATTTGGATGCAGAGTGACAGAGTCAGTATTTGGATGCAGAGTGACAGAGTCAGTACTTGGATGCAGAGTGACAGAGTCAGTATTTGGAAGCAGAGTGACAGAGTCAGTACTTTGATGCAGAGTGACAGAGTCAGTATTTCGAAGCAGAGTGACAGAGTCAGTATTTGGAAGCAGAGTGACAGAGTCAGTATTTGGATGCAGAGTGACAGAGTCAGTATTTGGAAGCAGAGTGACAGAGTCAGTACTTGGATGCAGAGTTACAGAGTCAGTATTTGGAAGCAGAGTGACAGAGTCAGTACTTGGATGCAGAGTGACAGAGTCAGTATTTCGAAGCAGAGTGACAGAGTCAGTACTTGGATGCAGAGTGACAGAGTCAGTATTTCGAAGCAGAGTGACAGAGTCAGTATTTGGAAGCAGAGTGACAGAGTCAGTATTTGGATGCAGAGTGACAGAGTCAGTATTTGGATGCAGAGTGACAGAGTCAGTATTTGGAAGCAGAGTGACAGAGTCAGTCCTTGGATGCAGAGTGACAGAGTCAGTATTTCGAAGCAGAGTGACAGAGTCAGTATTTGGATGCAGAGTGACAGAGTCAGTATTTGGATGCAGAGTGACAGAGTCAGTACTTGGATGCAGAGTGACAGAGTCAGTATTTGGAAGCAGAGTGACAGAGTCAGTACTTTGATGCAGAGTGACAGAGTCAGTATTTGGAAGCAGAGTGACAGAGTCAGTATTTGGAAGCAGAGTGACAGAGTCAGTATTTGGATGCAGAGTGACAGAGTCAGTATTTGGAAGCAGAGTGACAGAGTCAGTACTTGGATGCAGAGTTACAGAGTCAGTATTTGGAAGCAGAGTGACAGAGTCAGTACTTGGATGCAGAGTGACAGAGTCAGTATTTCGAAGCAGAGTGACAGAGTCAGTACTTGGATGCAGAGTGACAGAGTCAGTATTTCGAAGCAGAGTGACAGAGTCAGTATTTGGATGCAGAGTGACAGAGTCAGTATTTGGAAGCAGAGTGACAGAGTCAGTATTTGGATGCAGAGTGACAGAGTCAGTATTTGGAAGCAGAGTGACAGAGTCAGTATTTAGAAACAGAGTGACAGAGTCAGTATTTGGAAGCAGAGTGACAGAGTCAGTATTTGGATGCAGAGTGACAGAGTCAGTATTTGGATGCAGAGTGACAGAGTCAGTATTTGGAAGCAGAGTGACAGAGTCAGTCCTTGGATGCAGAGTGACAGAGTCAGTATTTCGAAGCAGAGTGACAGAGTCAGTACTTGGATGCAGAGTGACAGAGTCAGTATTTGGATGCAGAGTGACAGAGTCAGTATTTGGATGCAGAGTGACAGAGTCAGTACTTGGATGCAGAGTGACAGAGTCAGTATTTGGAAGCAGAGTGACAGAGTCAGTACTTTGATGCAGAGTGACAGAGTCAGTATTTCGAAGCAGAGTGACAGAGTCAGTATTTGGAAGCAGAGTGACAGAGTCAGTATTTGGATGCAGAGTGACAGAGTCAGTATTTGGAAGCAGAGTGACAGAGTCAGTACTTGGATGCAGAGTTACAGAGTCAGTATTTGGAAGCAGAGTGACAGAGTCAGTACTTGGATGCAGAGTGACAGAGTCAGTATTTCGAAGCAGAGTGACAGAGTCAGTACTTGGATGCAGAGTGACAGAGTCAGTATTTCGAAGCAGAGTGACAGAGTCAGTATTTGGAAGCAGAGTGACAGAGTCAGTATTTGGATGCAGAGTGACAGAGTCAGTATTTGGATGCAGAGTGACAGAGTCAGTATTTGGAAGCAGAGTGACAGAGTCAGTCCTTGGATGCAGAGTGACAGAGTCAGTATTTCGAAGCAGAGTGACAGAGTCAGTATTTGGATGCAGAGTGACAGAGTCAGTATTTGGATGCAGAGTGACAGAGTCAGTACTTGGATGCAGAGTGACAGAGTCAGTATTTGGAAGCAGAGTGACAGAGTCAGTACTTTGATGCAGAGTGACAGAGTCAGTATTTGGAAGCAGAGTGACAGAGTCAGTATTTGGAAGCAGAGTGACAGAGTCAGTATTTGGATGCAGAGTGACAGAGTCAGTATTTGGAAGCAGAGTGACAGAGTCAGTACTTGGATGCAGAGTTACAGAGTCAGTATTTGGAAGCAGAGTGACAGAGTCAGTACTTGGATGCAGAGTGACAGAGTCAGTATTTCGAAGCAGAGTGACAGAGTCAGTACTTGGATGCAGAGTGACAGAGTCAGTATTTCGAAGCAGAGTGACAGAGTCAGTATTTGGAAGCAGAGTGACAGAGTCAGTACTTGGATGCAGAGTGACAGAGTCAGTATTTCGAAGCAGAGTGACAGAGTCAGTATTTTGAAGCAGAGTGACAGAGTCAGTATTTGGATGCAGAGTGACAGAGTCAGTATTTGGAAGCAGATTGACAGAGTCAGTACTTGGATGCAGAGTGACAGAGTCAGTATTTGGAAGCAGAGTGACAGAGTCAGTATTTGGATGCAGAGTGACAGAGTCAGTATTTGGAAGCAGAGTGACAGAGTCAGTATTTGGAAACAGAGTGACAGAGTCAGTATTTGGATGCAGAGTGACAGAGTCAGTATTTGGAAGCAGAGTGACAGAGTCAGTATTTGGATTCAGAGTGACAGAGTCAGTATTTGGAAGCAGAGTGACAGAGTCAGTATTTGGATGCAGAGTGACAGAGTCAGTATTTGGAAGCAGAGTGACAGAGTCAGTATTTGGAAACAGAGTGACAGAGTCAGTATTTGGATGCAGAGTGACAGAGTCAGTATTTGGAAGCAGAGTGACAGAGTCAGTATTTGGATTCAGAGTGACAGAGTCAGTATTTGGAAGCAGAGTGACAGAGTCAGTACTTGGATGCAGAGTGACAGAGTCAGTATTTGGAAGCAGAGTGACAGAGTCAGTATTTGGATGCAGAGTGACAGAGTCAGTATTTGGATGCAGAGTGACAGAGTCAGTATTTGGAAGCAGAGTGACAGAGTCAGTATTTTGAAGCAGAGTGACAGAGTCAGTATTTGGATGCAGAGTGACAGAGTCAGTATTTGGAAGCAGATTGACAGAGTCAGTACTTGGATGCAGAGTGACAGAGTCAGTATTTGGAAGCAGAGTGACAGAGTCAGTATTTGGATGCAGAGTGACAGAGTCAGTATTTGGAAGCAGAGTGACAGAGTCAGTATTTGGAAACAGAGTGACAGAGTCAGTATTTGGATGCAGAGTGACAGAGTCAGTATTTGGAAGCAGAGTGACAGAGTCAGTATTTGGATTCAGAGTGACAGAGTCAGTATTTGGAAGCAGAGTGACAGAGTCAGTATTTGGATGCAGAGTGACAGAGTCAGTATTTGGAAGCAGAGTGACAGAGTCAGTATTTGGAAACAGAGTGACAGAGTCAGTATTTGGATGCAGAGTGACAGAGTCAGTATTTGGAAGCAGAGTGACAGAGTCAGTATTTGGATTCAGAGTGACAGAGTCAGTATTTGGAAGCAGAGTGACAGAGTCAGTACTTGGATGCAGAGTGACAGAGTCAGTATTTGGAAGCAGAGTGACAGAGTCAGTATTTGGATGCAGAGTGACAGAGTCAGTATTTGGATGCAGAGTGACAGAGTCAGTATTTGGAAGCAGAGTGACAGAGTCAGTACTTGGATGCAGAGTGACAGAGTCAGTATTTCGAAGCAGAGTGACAGAGTCAGTACTTGGATGCAGAGTGACAGAGTCAGTATTTGGATGCAGAGTGACAGAGTCAGTATTTGGAAGCAGAGTGACAGAGTCAGTACTTGGATGCAGAGTGACAGAGTCAGTATTTGGATGCAGAGTGACAGAGTCAGTATTTGGATGCAGAGTGACAGAGTCAGTATTTGGAAGCAGAGTGACAGAGTCAGTACTTGGATGCAGAGTGACAGAGTCAGTATTTCGAAGCAGAGTGACAGAGTCAGTACTTGGATGCAGAGTGACAGAGTCAGTATTTGGATGCAGAGTGACAGAGTCAGTATTTGGAAGCAGAGTGACAGAGTCAGTACTTGGATGCAGAGTGACAGAGTCAGTATTTTGAAGCAGAGTGACAGAGTCAGTACTTTGATGCAGAGTGACAGAGTCAGTATTTCGAAGCAGAGTGACAGAGTCAGTATTTGGAAGCAGAGTGACAGAGTCAGTATTTGGATGCAGAGTGACAGAGTCAGTATTTGGAAGCAGAGTGACAGAGTCAGTACTTGGATGCAGAGTTACAGAGTCAGTATTTGGAAGCAGAGTGACAGAGTCAGTACTTGGATGCAGAGTGACAGAGTCAGTATTTCGAAGCAGAGTGACAGAGTCAGTACTTGGATGCAGAGTGACAGAGTCAGTATTTCGAAGCAGAGTGACAGAGTCAGTATTTGGAAGCAGAGTGACAGAGTCAGTATTTGGATGCAGAGTGACAGAGTCAGTATTTGGAAGCAGAGTGACAGAGTCAGTCCTTGGATGCAGAGTGACAGAGTCAGTATTTCGAAGCAGAGTGACATAGTCAGTACTTGGATGCAGAGTGACAGAGTCAGTATTTGGATGCAGAGTGACAGAGTCAGTATTTGGAAGCAGAGTGACAGAGTCAGTACTTGGATGCAGAGTGACAGAGTCAGTATTTCGAAGCAGAGTGACAGAGTCAGTACTTGGATGCAGAGTGACAGAGTCAGTATTTGGATGCAGAGTGACAGAGTCAGTATTTGGATGCAGAGTGACAGAGTCAGTATTTGGAAGCAGAGTGACAGAGTCAGTACTTGGATGCAGAGTGACAGAGTCAGTATTTGGAAGC
Organism: Oncorhynchus clarkii lewisi; assembly: GCF_045791955.1. NCBI lineage: Eukaryota > Metazoa > Chordata > Actinopteri > Salmoniformes > Salmonidae > Oncorhynchus > Oncorhynchus clarkii. The sequence continues at coordinate 47,943 of NW_027258653.1, read as the reverse complement.
AGAGTGACAGAGTCAGTACTTTGATGCAGAGTGACAGAGTCAGTATTTCGAAGCAGAGTGACAGAGTCAGTATTTGGAAGCAGAGTGACAGAGTCAGTATTTGGATGCAGAGTGACAGAGTCAGTATTTGGAAGCAGAGTGACAGAGTCAGTACTTGGATGCAGAGTTACAGAGTCAGTATTTGGAAGCAGAGTGACAGAGTCAGTACTTGGATGCAGAGTGACAGAGTCAGTATTTCGAAGCAGTGACAGAGTCAGTACTTGGATGCAGAGTGACAGAGTCAGTATTTCGAAGCAGAGTGACAGAGTCAGTATTTGGAAGCAGAGTGACAGAGTCAGTATTTGGATGCAGAGTGACAGAGTCAGTATTTGGATGCAGAGTGACAGAGTCAGTATTTGGAAGCAGAGTGACAGAGTCAGTCCTTGGATGCAGAGTGACAGAGTCAGTATTTCGAAGCAGAGTGACAGAGTCAGTACTTGGATGCAGAGTGACAGAGTCAGTATTTCGAAGCAGAGTGACAGAGTCAGTATTTGGAAGCAGAGTGACAGAGTCAGTATTTGGATGCAGAGTGACAGAGTCAGTATTTGGAAGCAGAGTGACAGAGTCAGTCCTTGGATGCAGAGTGACAGAGTCAGTATTTCGAAGCAGAGTGACAGAGTCAGTACTTGGATGCAGAGTGACAGAGTCAGTATTTGGATGCAGAGTGACAGAGTCAGTATTTGGAAGCAGAGTGACAGAGTCAGTACTTGGATGCAGAGTGACAGAGTCAGTATTTCGAAGCAGAGTGACAGAGTCAGTACTTGGATGCAGAGTGACAGAGTCAGTATTTGGATGCAGAGTGACAGAGTCAGTATTTGGATGCAGAGTGACAGAGTCAGTATTTGGAAGCAGAGTGACAGAGTCAGTACTTGGATGCAGAGTGACAGAGTCAGTATTTGGAAGCAGAGTGACAGAGTCAGTACTTTGATGCAGAGTGACAGAGTCAGTATTTCGAAGCAGAGTGACAGAGTCAGTATTTGGAAGCAGAGTGACAGAGTCAGTATTTGGATGCAGAGTGACAGAGTCAGTATTTGGAAGCAGAGTGACAGAGTCAGTACTTGGATGCAGAGTTACAGAGTCAGTATTTGGAAGCAGAGTGACAGAGTCAGTACTTGGATGCAGAGTGACAGAGTCAGTATTTCGAAGCAGTGACAGAGTCAGTACTTGGATGCAGAGTGACAGAGTCAGTATTTCGAAGCAGAGTGACAGAGTCAGTATTTGGAAGCAGAGTGACAGAGTCAGTATTTGGATGCAGAGTGACAGAGTCAGTATTTGGAAGCAGAGTGACAGAGTCAGTCCTTGGATGCAGAGTGACAGAGTCAGTATTTCGAAGCAGAGTGACAGAGTCAGTACTTGGATGCAGAGTGACAGAGTCAGTATTTCGAAGCAGAGTGACAGAGTCAGTATTTGGAAGCAGAGTGACAGAGTCAGTATTTGGATGCAGAGTGACAGAGTCAGTATTTGGAAGCAGAGTGACAGAGTCAGTACTTGGATGCAGAGTGACAGAGTCAGTATTTGGAAGCAGAGTGACAGAGTCAGTATTTGGATGCAGAGTGACAGAGTCAGTATTTGGAAGCAGAGTGACAGAGTCAGTATTTAGAAACAGAGTGACAGAGTCAGTATTTGGAAGCAGAGTGACAGAGTCAGTATTTGGATGCAGAGTGACAGAGTCAGTATTTGGATGCAGAGTGACAGAGTCAGTATTTGGAAGCAGAGTGACAGAGTCAGTCCTTGGATGCAGAGTGACAGAGTCAGTATTTCGAAGCAGAGTGACAGAGTCAGTACTTGGATGCAGAGTGACAGAGTCAGTATTTGGATGCAGAGTGACAGAGTCAGTATTTGGATGCAGAGTGACAGAGTCAGTACTTGGATGCAGAGTGACAGAGTCAGTATTTGGAAGCAGAGTGACAGAGTCAGTACTTTGATGCAGAGTGACAGAGTCAGTATTTCGAAGCAGAGTGACAGAGTCAGTATTTGGAAGCAGAGTGACAGAGTCAGTATTTGGATGCAGAGTGACAGAGTCAGTATTTGGAAGCAGAGTGACAGAGTCAGTATTTGGAAGCAGAGTGACAGAGTCAGTATTTGGATGCAGAGTGACAGAGTCAGTATTTGGATGCAGAGTGACAGAGTCAGTATTTGGAAGCAGAGTGACAGAGTCAGTCCTTGGATGCAGAGTGACAGAGTCAGTATTTCGAAGCAGAGTGACAGAGTCAGTACTTGGATGCAGAGTGACAGAGTCAGTATTTGGATGCAGAGTGACAGAGTCAGTATTTGGATGCAGAGTGACAGAGTCAGTACTTGGATGCAGAGTGACAGAGTCAGTATTTGGAAGCAGAGTGACAGAGTCAGTACTTTGATGCAGAGTGACAGAGTCAGTATTTCGAAGCAGAGTGACAGAGTCAGTATTTGGAAGCAGAGTGACAGAGTCAGTATTTGGATGCAGAGTGACAGAGTCAGTATTTGGAAGCAGAGTGACAGAGTCAGTACTTGGATGCAGAGTTACAGAGTCAGTATTTGGAAGCAGAGTGACAGAGTCAGTACTTGGATGCAGAGTGACAGAGTCAGTATTTCGAAGCAGAGTGACAGAGTCAGTACTTGGATGCAGAGTGACAGAGTCAGTATTTCGAAGCAGAGTGACAGAGTCAGTATTTGGAAGCAGAGTGACAGAGTCAGTATTTGGATGCAGAGTGACAGAGTCAGTATTTGGATGCAGAGTGACAGAGTCAGTATTTGGAAGCAGAGTGACAGAGTCAGTCCTTGGATGCAGAGTGACAGAGTCAGTATTTCGAAGCAGAGTGACAGAGTCAGTATTTGGAAGCAGAGTGACAGAGTCAGTATTTGGAAGCAGAGTGACAGAGTCAGTACTTGGATGCAGAGTGACAGAGTCAGTATTTGGAAGCAGAGTGACAGAGTCAGTATTTGGATGCAGAGTGACAGAGTCAGTATTTGGATGCAGAGTGACAGAGTCAGTATTTGGAAGCAGAGTGACAGAGTCAGTCCTTGGATGCAGAGTGACAGAGTCAGTATTTCGAAGCAGAGTGACAGAGTCAGTACTTGGATGCAGAGTGACAGAGTCAGTATTTCGAAGCAGAGTGACAGAGTCAGTGTTTTGAAGCAGAGTGACAGAGTCAGTATTTGGATGCAGAGTGACAGAGTCAGTATTTGGAAGCAGATTGACAGAGTCAGTACTTGGATGCAGAGTGACAGAGTCAGTATTTGGAAGCAGAGTGACAGAGTCAGTATTTGGATGCAGAGTGACAGAGTCAGTATTTGGAAGCAGAGTGACAGAGTCAGTATTTGGAAACAGAGTGACAGAGTCAGTATTTGGATGCAGAGTGACAGAGTCAGTATTTGGAAGCAGAGTGACAGAGTCAGTATTTGGATTCAGAGTGACAGAGTCAGTATTTGGAAGCAGAGTGACAGAGTCAGTATTTGGATGCAGAGTGGCAGAGTCAGTATTTGGAAGCAGAGTGACAGAGTCAGTATTTGGAAACAGAGTGACAGAGTCAGTATTTGGATGCAGAGTGACAGAGTCAGTATTTGGAAGCAGAGTGACAGAGTCAGTATTTGGATTCAGAGTGACAGAGTCAGTATTTGGAAGCAGAGTGACAGAGTCAGTACTTGGATGCAGAGTGACAGAGTCAGTATTTGGAAGCAGAGTGACAGAGTCAGTATTTGGATGCAGAGTGACAGAGTCAGTATTTGGATGCAGAGTGACAGAGTCAGTATTTGGAAGCAGAGTGACAGAGTCAGTACTTGGATGCAGAGTGACAGAGTCAGTATTTCGAAGCGGAGTGACAGAGTCAGTACTTGGATGCAGAGTGACAGAGTCAGTATTTGGAAGCAGAGTGACAGAGTCAGTATTTGGTTGCAGAGTGACAGAGTCAGTATTTCGAAGCAGAGTGACAGAGTCAGTATTTGGAAGCAGAGTGACAGAGTCAGTACTTGGATGCAGAGTGACAGAGTCAGTATTTGGATGCAGAGTGACAGAGTCAGTATTTGGATGCAGAGTGACAGAGTCAGTATTTGGAAGCAGAGTGACAGAGTCAGTACTTGGATGCAGAGTGACAGAGTCAGTATTTGGAAGCAGAGTGACAGAGTCAGTACTTTGATGCAGAGTGACAAAGTCAGTATTTCGAAGCAGAGTGACAGAGTCAGTATTTGGAAGCAGAGTGACAGAGTCAGTATTTGGATGCAGAGTGACAGAGTCAGTATTTGGAAGCAGAGTGACAGAGTCAGTACTTGTACTTGGATGCAGAGTTACAGAGTCAGTATTTGGAAGCAGAGTGACAGAGTCAGTACTTGGATGCAGAGTGACAGAGTCAGTATTTCGAAGCAGAGTGACAGAGTCAGTACTTGGATGCAGAGTGACAGAGTCAGTATTTCGAAGCAGAGTGACAGAGTCAGTATTTGGAAGCAGAGTGACAGAGTCAGTATTTGGATGCAGAGTGACAGAGTCAGTATTTGGATGCAGAGTGACAGAGTCAGTATTTGGAAGCAGAGTGACAGAGTCAGTCCTTGGATGCAGAGTGACAGAGTCAGTATTTCGAAGCAGAGTGACAGAGTCAGTACTTGGATGCAGAGTGACAGTCAGTATTTCGAAGCAGAGTGACAGAGTCAGTATTTGGAAGCAGAGTGACAGAGTCAGTATTTGGATGCAGAGTGACAGAGTCAGTATTTGGAAGCAGAGTGACAGAGTCAGTACTTGGATGCAGAGTGACAGAGTCAGTATTTGGAAGCAGAGTGACAGAGTCAGTATTTGGATGCAGAGTGACAGAGTCAGTATTTGGAAGCAGAGTGACAGAGTCAGTATTTGGAAACAGAGTGACAGAGTCAGTATTTGGATGCAGAGTGACAGAGTCAGTATTTGGAAGCAGAGTGACAGAGTCAGTATTTGGATTCAGAGTGACAGAGTCAGTATTTGGAAGCAGAGTGACAGAGTCAGTACTTGGATGCAGAGTGACAGAGTCAGTATTTGGAAGCAGAGTGACAGGGTCAGTATTTGGATGCAGAGTGACAGAGTCAGTATTTGGAAGCAGAGTGACAGAGTCAGTACTTGGATGCAGAGTGACAGAGTCAGTATTTCGAAGCAGAGTGACAGAGTCAGTACTTGGATGCAGAGTGACAGAGTCAGTATTTCGAAGCAGAGTGACAGAGTCAGTATTTGGAAGCAGAGTGACAGAGTCAGTATTTGGATGCAGAGTGACAGAGTCAGTATTTGGATGCAGAGTGACAGAGTCAGTATTTGGAAGCAGAGTGACAGAGTCAGTCCTTGGATGCAGATTGACAGAGTCATTATTTGGAAGCAGAGTGACAGAGTCAGTATTTGGATGCAGAGTGACAGAGTCAGTATTTGGATGCAGAGTGACAGAGTCAGTATTTGGAAGCAGAGTGACAGAGTCAGTCCTTGGATGCAGAGTGACAGAGTCAGTATTTCGAAGCAGAGTGACAGAGTCAGTACTTGGATGCAGAGTGACAGAGTCAGTATTTCGAAGCAGAGTGACAGAGTCAGTATTTGGAAGCAGAGTGACAGAGTCAGTATTTGGATGCAGAGTGACAGAGTCAGTATTTCGAAGCAGAGTGACAGAGTCAGTACTTGGAAGCAGAGTGACAGAGTCAGTACTTGGATGCAGAGTGACAGAGTCAGTATTTCGAAGCAGAGTGACAGAGTCAGTATTTCGAAGCAGAGTGACAGAGTCAGTACTTGGATGCAGAGTGACAGAGTCAGTATTTCGAAGCAGAGTGACAGAGTCAGTATTTGGAAGCAGAGTGACAGAGTCAGTCCTTGGATGCAGAGTGACAGAGTCAGTATTTCGAAGCAGAGTGACAGAGTCAGTACTTGGATGCAGAGTGACAGAGTCAGTATTTCGAAGCAGAGTGACAGAGTCAGTGTTTTGAAGCAGAGTGACAGAGTCAGTATTTGGATGCAGAGTGACAGAGTCAGTATTTGGAAGCAGATTGACAGAGTCAGTACTTGGATGCAGAGTGACAGAGTCAGTATTTGGAAGCAGAGTGACAGAGTCAGTATTTGGATGCAGAGTGACAGAGTCAGTATTTGGAAGCAGAGTGACAGAGTCAGTATTTGGAAACAGAGTGACAGAGTCAGTATTTGGATGCAGAGTGACAGAGTCAGTATTTGGAAGCAGAGTGACAGAGTCAGTATTTGGATGCAGAGTGACAGAGTCAGTATTTGGAAGCAGAGTGACAGAGTCAGTATTTGGATTCAGAGTGACAGAGTCAGTATTTGGAAGCAGAGTGACAGTCAGTACTTGGATGCAGAGTGACAGAGTCAGTATTTGGAAGCAGAGTGACAGAGTCAGTATTTGGATGCAGAGTGACAGAGTCAGTATTTGGATGCAGAGTGACAGAGTCAGTATTTGGAAGCAGAGTGACAGAGTCAGTACTTGGATGCAGAGTGACAGAGTCAGTATTTCGAAGCAGAGTGACAGAGTCAGTACTTGGATGCAGAGTGACAGAGTCAGTATTTGGAAGCAGAGTGACAGAGTCAGTATTTGGATGCAGAGTGACAGAGTCAGTATTTCGAAGCAGAGTGACAGAGTCAGTATTTGGAAGCAGAGTGACAGAGTCAGTACTTGGATGCAGAGTGACAGAGTCAGTATTTGGATGCAGAGTGACAGAGTCAGTATTTGGATGCAGAGTGACAGAGTCAGTATTTGGAAGCAGAGTGACAGAGTCAGTACTTGGATGCAGAGTGACAGAGTCAGTATTTGGAAGCAGAGTGACAGAGTCAGTACTTTGATGCAGAGTGACAAAGTCAGTATTTCGAAGCAGACTGACAGAGTCAGTATTTGGAAGCAGAGTGACAGAGTCAGTATTTGGATGCAGAGTGACAGAGTCAGTATTTGGAAGCAGAGTGACAGAGTCAGTACTTGTACTTGGATGCAGAGTTACAGAGTCAGTATTTGGAAGCAGAGTGACAGAGTCAGTACTTGGATGCAGAGTGACAGAGTCAGTATTTCGAAGCAGAGTGACAGAGTCAGTACTTGGATGCAGAGTGACAGAGTCAGTATTTCGAAGCAGAGTGACAGAGTCAGTATTTGGAAGCAGAGTGACAGAGTCAGTATTTGGATGCAGAGTGACAGAGTCAGTATTTGGATGCAGAGTGACAGAGTCAGTATTTGGAAGCAGAGTGACAGAGTCAGTCCTTGGATGCAGAGTGACAGAGTCAGTATTTCGAAGCAGAGTGACAGAGTCAGTACTTGGATGCAGAGTGACAGTCAGTATTTCGAAGCAGAGTGACAGAGTCAGTATTTGGAAGCAGAGTGACAGAGTCAGTATTTGGATGCAGAGTGACAGAGTCAGTATTTGGAAGCAGAGTGACAGAGTCAGTACTTGGATGCAGAGTGACAGAGTCAGTATTTGGAAGCAGAGTGACAGAGTCAGTCTTTGGATGCAGAGTGACAGAGTCAGTATTTGGAAGCAGAGTGACAGAGTCAGTATTTGGAAACAGAGTGACAGAGTCAGTATTTGGATGCAGAGTGACAGAGTCAGTATTTGGAAGCAGAGTGACAGAGTCAGTATTTGGATTCAGAGTGACAGAGTCAGTATTTGGAAGCAGAGTGACAGAGTCAGTACTTGGATGCAGAGTGACAGAGTCAGTATTTGGAAGCAGAGTGACAGGGTCAGTATTTGGATGCAGAGTGACAGAGTCAGTATTTGGAAGCAGAGTGACAGAGTCAGTACTTGGATGCAGAGTGACAGAGTCAGTATTTCGAAGCAGAGTGACAGAGTCAGTACTTGGATGCAGAGTGACAGAGTCAGTATTTCGAAGCAGAGTGACAGAGTCAGTATTTGGAAGCAGAGTGACAGAGTCAGTATTTGGATGCAGAGTGACAGAGTCAGTATTTGGATGCAGAGTGACAGAGTCAGTATTTGGAAGCAGAGTGACAGAGTCAGTCCTTGGATGCAGATTGACAGAGTCATTATTTGGAAGCAGAGTGACAGAGTCAGTATTTGGATGCAGAGTGACAGAGTCAGTATTTGGATGCAGAGTGACAGAGTCAGTATTTGGAAGCAGAGTGACAGAGTCAGTCCTTGGATGCAGAGTGACAGAGTCAGTATTTCGAAGCAGAGTGACAGAGTCAGTACTTGGATGCAGAGTGACAGAGTCAGTATTTCGAAGCAGAGTGACAGAGTCAGTATTTGGAAGCAGAGTGACAGAGTCAGTATTTGGATGCAGAGTGACAGAGTCAGTATTTCGAAGCAGAGTGACAGAGTCAGTATTTGGAAGCAGAGTGACAGAGTCAGTCCTTGGATGCAGAGTGACAGAGTCAGTATTTCGAAGCAGAGTGACAGAGTCAGTACTTGGATGCAGAGTGACAGAGTCAGTATTTCGAAGCAGAGTGACAGAGTCAGTGTTTTGAAGCAGAGTGACAGAGTCAGTATTTGGATGCAGAGTGACAGAGTCAGTATTTGGAAGCAGATTGACAGAGTCAGTACTTGGATGCAGAGTGACAGAGTCAGTATTTGGAAGCAGAGTGACAGAGTCAGTATTTGGATGCAGAGTGACAGAGTCAGTATTTGGAAGCAGAGTGACAGAGTCAGTATTTGGAAACAGAGTGACAGAGTCAGTATTTGGATGCAGAGTGACAGAGTCAGTATTTGGAAGCAGAGTGACAGAGTCAGTATTTGGATTCAGAGTGACAGAGTCAGTATTTGGAAGCAGAGTGACAGAGTCAGTATTTGGATGCAGAGTGGCAGAGTCAGTATTTGGAAGCAGAGTGACAGAGTCAGTATTTGGAAACAGAGTGACAGAGTCAGTATTTGGATGCAGAGTGACAGAGTCAGTATTTGGAAGCAGAGTGACAGAGTCAGTATTTGGATTCAGAGTGACAGAGTCAGTATTTGGAAGCAGAGTGACAGAGTCAGTACTTGGATGCAGAGTGACAGAGTCAGTATTTGGAAGCAGAGTGACAGAGTCAGTATTTGGATGCAGAGTGACAGAGTCAGTATTTGGATGCAGAGTGACAGAGTCAGTATTTGGAAGCAGAGTGACAGAGTCAGTACTTGGATGCAGAGTGACAGAGTCAGTATTTCGAAGCAGAGTGACAGAGTCAGTACTTGGATGCAGAGTGACAGAGTCAGTATTTGGAAGCAGAGTGACAGAGTCAGTATTTGGATGCAGAGTGACAGAGTCAGTATTTCGAAGCAGAGTGACAGAGTCAGTATTTGGAAGCAGAGTGACAGAGTCAGTACTTGGATGCAGAGTGACAGAGTCAGTATTTGGATGCAGAGTGACAGAGTCAGTATTTGGATGCAGAGTGACAGAGTCAGTATTTGGAAGCAGAGTGACAGAGTCAGTACTTGGATGCAGAGTGACAGAGTCAGTATTTGGAAGCAGAGTGACAGAGTCAGTACTTTGATGCAGAGTGACAAAGTCAGTATTTCGAAGCAGAGTGACAGAGTCAGTATTTGGAAGCAGAGTGACAGAGTCAGTATTTGGATGCAGAGTGACAGAGTCAGTATTTGGAAGCAGAGTGACAGAGTCAGTACTTGTACTTGGATGCAGAGTTACAGAGTCAGTATTTGGAAGCAGAGTGACAGAGTCAGTACTTGGATGCAGAGTGACAGAGTCAGTATTTCGAAGCAGAGTGACAGAGTCAGTACTTGGATGCAGAGTGACAGAGTCAGTATTTCGAAGCAGAGTGACAGAGTCAGTATTTGGAAGCAGAGTGACAGAGTCAGTATTTGGATGCAGAGTGACAGAGTCAGTATTTGGATGCAGAGTGACAGAGTCAGTATTTGGAAGCAGAGTGACAGAGTCAGTCCTTGGATGCAGAGTGACAGAGTCAGTATTTCGAAGCAGAGTGACAGAGTCAGTACTTGGATGCAGAGTGACAGTCAGTATTTCGAAGCAGAGTGACAGAGTCAGTATTTGGAAGCAGAGTGACAGAGTCAGTATTTGGATGCAGAGTGACAGAGTCAGTATTTGGAAGCAGAGTGACAGAGTCAGTACTTGGATGCAGAGTGACAGAGTCAGTATTTGGAAGCAGAGTGACAGAGTCAGTATTTGGATGCAGAGTGACAGAGTCAGTATTTGGAAGCAGAGTGACAGAGTCAGTATTTGGAAACAGAGTGACAGAGTCAGTATTTGGATGCAGAGTGACAGAGTCAGTATTTGGAAGCAGAGTGACAGAGTCAGTATTTGGATTCAGAGTGACAGAGTCAGTATTTGGAAGCAGAGTGACAGAGTCAGTACTTGGATGCAGAGTGACAGAGTCAGTATTTGGAAGCAGAGTGACAGGGTCAGTATTTGGATGCAGAGTGACAGAGTCAGTATTTGGAAGCAGAGTGACAGAGTCAGTACTTGGATGCAGAGTGACAGAGTCAGTATTTCGAAGCAGAGTGACAGAGTCAGTACTTGGATGCAGAGTGACAGAGTCAGTATTTCGAAGCAGAGTGACAGAGTCAGTATTTGGAAGCAGAGTGACAGAGTCAGTATTTGGATGCAGAGTGACAGAGTCAGTATTTGGATGCAGAGTGACAGAGTCAGTATTTGGAAGCAGAGTGACAGAGTCAGTCCTTGGATGCAGATTGACAGAGTCATTATTTGGAAGCAGAGTGACAGAGTCAGTATTTGGATGCAGAGTGACAGAGTCAGTATTTGGATGCAGAGTGACAGAGTCAGTATTTGGAAGCAGAGTGACAGAGTCAGTCCTTGGATGCAGAGTGACAGAGTCAGTATTTCGAAGCAGAGTGACAGAGTCAGTACTTGGATGCAGAGTGACAGAGTCAGTATTTCGAAGCAGAGTGACAGAGTCAGTATTTGGAAGCAGAGTGACAGAGTCAGTATTTGGATGCAGAGTGACAGAGTCAGTATTTCGAAGCAGAGTGACAGAGTCAGTACTTGGAAGCAGAGTGACAGAGTCAGTACTTGGATGCAGAGTGACAGAGTCAGTATTTCGAAGCAGAGTGACAGAGTCAGTATTTCGAAGCAGAGTGACAGAGTCAGTACTTGGATGCAGAGTGACAGAGTCAGTATTTCGAAGCAGAGTGACAGAGTCAGTATTTGGAAGCAGAGTGACAGAGTCAGTCCTTGGATGCAGAGTGACAGAGTCAGTATTTCGAAGCAGAGTGACAGAGTCAGTACTTGGATGCAGAGTGACAGAGTCAGTATTTCGAAGCAGAGTGACAGAGTCAGTATTTTGAAGCCGAGTGACAGAGTCAGTATTTGGATGCAGAGTGACAGAGTCAGTATTTGGAAGCAGATTGACAGAGTCAGTACTTGGATGCAGAGTGACAGAGTCAGTATTTGGAAGCAGAGTGACAGAGTCAGTATTTGGATGCAGAGTGACAGAGTCAGTATTTGGAAGCAGAGTGACAGAGTCAGTATTTGGAAACAGAGTGACAGAGTCAGTATTTGGATGCAGAGTGACAGAGTCAGTATTTGGAAGCAGAGTGACAGAGTCAGTATTTGGATTCAGAGTGACAGAGTCAGTATTTGGAAGCAGAGTGACAGAGTCAGTATTTGGATGCAGAGTGACAGAGTCAGTATTTGGAAGCAGAGTGACAGAGTCAGTATTTGGAAACAGAGTGACAGAGTCAGTATTTGGATGCAGAGTGACAGAGTCAGTATTTGGAAGCAGAGTGACAGAGTCAGTATTTGGATTCAGAGTGACAGAGTCAGTATTTGGAAGCAGAGTGACAGAGTCAGTACTTGGATGCAGAGTGACAGAGTCAGTATTTGGAAGCAGAGTGACAGAGTCAGTATTTGGATGCAGAGTGACAGAGTCAGTACTTGGATGCAGAGTGACAGAGTCAGTATTTGGAAGCAGAGTGACAGAGTCAGTACTTGGATGCAGAGTGACAGAGTCAGTATTTGGAAGCAGAGTGACAGAGTCAGTATTTGGATGCAGAGTGACAGAGTCAGTATTTCGAAGCAGAGTGACAGAGTCAGTATTTGGAAGCAGAGTGACAGAGTTAGTACTTGGATGCAGAGTGACAGAGTCAGTATTTGGATGCAGAGTGACAGAGTCAGTATTTGGAAGCAGAGTGACAGAGTCAGTACTTGGATGCAGAGTGACAGAGTCAGTATTTGGAAGCAGAGTGACAGAGTCAGTACTTTGATGCAGAGTGACAAAGTCAGTATTTCGAAGCAGAGTGACGGAGTCAGTATTTGGAAGCAGAGTGACAGAGTCAGTATTTGGATGCAGAGTGACAGAGTCAGTATTTGGAAGCAGAGTGACAGAGTCAGTACTTGTACTTGGATGCAGAGTTACAGAGTCAGTATTTGGAAGCAGAGTGACAGAGTCAGTACTTGGATGCAGAGTGACAGAGTCAGTATTTCGAAGCAGAGTGACAGAGTCAGTACTTGGATGCAGAGTGACAGAGTCAGTATTTCGAAGCAGAGTGACAGAGTCAGTATTTGGAAGCAGAGTGACAGAGTCAGTATTTGGATGCAGAGTGACAGAGTCAGTATTTGGATGCAGAGTGACAGAGTCAGTATTTGGAAGCAGAGTGACAGAGTCAGTCCTTGGATGCAGAGTGACAGAGTCAGTATTTCGAAGCAGAGTGACAGAGTCAGTACTTGGATGCAGAGTGACAGTCAGTATTTCGAAGCAGAGTGACAGAGTCAGTATTTGGAAGCAGAGTGACAGAGTCAGTATTTGGATGCAGAGTGACAGAGTCAGTATTTGGAAGCAGAGTGACAGAGTCAGTACTTGGATGCAGAGTGACAGAGTCAGTATTTGGAAGCAGAGTGACAGAGTCAGTATTTGGATGCAGAGTGACAGAGTCAGTATTTGGAAGCAGAGTGACAGAGTCAGTATTTGGAAACAGAGTGACAGAGTCAGTATTTGGATGCAGAGTGACAGAGTCAGTATTTGGAAGCAGAGTGACAGAGTCAGTATTTGGATTCAGAGTGACAGAGTCAGTATTTGGAAGCAGAGTGACAGAGTCAGTACTTGGATGCAGAGTGACAGAGTCAGTATTTGGAAGCAGAGTGACAGAGTCAGTATTTGGATGCAGAGTGACAGGGTCAGTATTTGGATGCAGAGTGACAGAGTCAGTATTTGGAAGCAGAGTGACAGAGTCAGTACTTGGATGCAGAGTGACAGAGTCAGTATTTCGAAGCAGAGTGACAGAGTCAGTACTTGGATGCAGAGTGACAGAGTCAGTATTTCGAAGCAGAGTGACAGAGTCAGTATTTGGAAGCAGAGTGACAGAGTCAGTATTTGGATGCAGAGTGACAGAGTCAGTATTTGGATGCAGAGTGACAGAGTCAGTATTTGGAAGCAGAGTGACAGAGTCAGTCCTTGGATGCAGAGTGACAGAGTCAGTATTTGGATGCAGAGTGACAGAGTCAGTATTTGGAAGCAGAGTGACAGAGTCAGTCCTTGGATGCAGAGTGACAGAGTCAGTATTTCGAAGCAGAGTGACAGAGTCAGTACTTGGAAGCAGAGTGACAGAGTCAGTACTTGGATGCAGAGTGACAGAGTCAGTATTTCGAAGCAGAGTGACAGAGTCAGTATTTCGAAGCAGAGTGACAGAGTCAGTACTTGGATGCAGAGTGACAGAGTCAGTATTTCGAAGCAGAGTGACAGAGTCAGTATTTGGAAGCAGAGTGACAGAGTCAGTATTTGGAAGCAGAGTGACAGAGTCAGTATTTGGATGCAGAGTGACAGAGTCAGTATTTGGAAGCAGAGTGACAGAGTCAGTACTTGGATGCAGAGTGACAGAGTCAGTATTTCGAAGCAGAGTGACAGAGTCAGTACTTGGATGCAGAGTGACAGAGTCAGTATTTGGAAGCAGAGTGACAGAGTCACTACTTGGATGCAGAGTGACAGAGTCAGTATTTGGAAGCAGAGTGACAGAGTCAGTATTTGGATGCAGAGTGACAGAGTCAGTATTTCGAAGCAGAGTGACAGAGTCAGTATTTGGAAGCAGAGTGACAGAGTCAGTACTTGGATGCAGAGTGACAGAGTCGGTATTTGGATGCAGAGTGACAGAGTCAGTATTTGGATGCAGAGTGACAGAGTCAGTATTTGGAAGCAGAGTGACAGAGTCAGTATTTCGAAGCAGAGTGACAGAGTCAGTACTTGGATGCAGAGTGACAGAGTCAGTATTTGGAAGCAGAGTGACAGAGTCAGTACTTGGATGCAGAGTGACAGAGTCAGTATTTGGAAGCAGAGTGACAGAGTCAGTATTTGGATGCAGAGTGACAGAGTCAATATTTCGAAGCAGAGTGACAGAGTCAGTATTTGGAAGCAGAGTGACAGAGTCAGTACTTGGATGCAGAGTGACAGAGTCAGTATTTGGATGCAGAGTGACAGAGTCAGTATTTGGATGCAGAGTGACAGAGTCAGTATTTGGAAGCAGAGTGACAGAGTCAGTATTTGGATGCAGAGTGACAGAGTCAGTATTTCGAAGCAGAGTGACAGAGTCAGTACTTGGAAGCAGAGTGACAGAGTCAGTACTTGGATGCAGAGTGACAGAGTCAGTATTTCGAAGCAGAGTGACAGAGTCAGTATTTCGAAGCAGAGTGACAGAGTCAGTACTTGGATGCAGAGTGACAGAGTCAGTATTTCGAAGCAGAGTGACAGAGTCAGTATTTGGAAGCAGAGTGACAGAGTCAGTATTTGGAAGCAGAGTGACAGAGTCAGTATTTGGATGCAGAGTGACAGAGTCAGTATTTGGATGCAGAGTGACAGAGTCAGTATTTGGAAGCAGAGTGACAGAGTCAGTACTTGGATGCAGAGTGACAGAGTCAGTATTTCGAAGCAGAGTGACAGAGTCAGTACTTGGATGCAGAGTGACAGAGTCAGTATTTGGAAGCAGAGTGACAGAGTCAGTACTTGGATGCAGAGTGACAGAGTCAGTATTTGGAAGCAGAGTGACAGAGTCAGTATTTGGAAGCAGAGTGACAGAGTCAGTACTTGGATGCAGAGTGACAGAGTCAGTATTTGGAAGCAGAGTGACAGAGTCAGTACTTGGATGCAGAGTGACAGAGTCAGTATTTGGAAGCAGAGTGACAGAGTCAGTATTTGGATGCAGAGTGACAGAGTCAGTATTTCGAAGCAGAGTGACAGAGTCAGTATTTGGAAGCAGAGTGACAGAGTCAGTACTTGGATGCAGAGTGACAGAGTCAGTATTTGGATGCAGAGTGACAGAGTCAGTATTTGGATGCAGAGTGACAGAGTCAGTATTTGGAAGCAGAGTGACAGAGTCAGTATTTCGAAGCAGAGTGACAGAGTCAGTACTTGGATGCAGAGTGACAGAGTCAGTATTTGGAAGCAGAGTGACAGAGTCAGTACTTGGATGCAGAGTGACAGAGTCAGTATTTGGAAGCAGAGTGACAGAGTCAGTATTTGGATGCAGAGTGACAGAGTCAATATTTCGAAGCAGAGTGACAGAGTCAGTATTTGGAAGCAGAGTGACAGAGTCAGTACTTGGATGCAGAGTGACAGAGTCAGTATTTGGATGCAGAGTGACAGAGTCAGTATTTGGATGCAGAGTGACAGAGTCAGTACTTGGATGCAGAGTGACAGAGTCAGTATTTGGAAGCAGAGTGACAGAGTCAGTATTTGGATGCAGAGTGACAGAGTCAGTATTTGGAAGCAGAGTGACAGAGTCAGTATTTGGAAACAGAGTGACAGAGTCAGTATTTGGATGCAGAGTGACAGAGTCAGTATTTGGAAGCAGAGTGACAGAGTCAGTATTTGGATTCAGAGTGACAGAGTCAGTATTTGGAAGCAGAGTGACAGAGTCAGTACTTGGATGCAGAGTGACAGAGTCAGTATTTGGAAGCAGAGTGACAGAGTCAGTATTTGGATGCAGAGTGACAGGGTCAGTATTTGGATGCAGAGTGACAGAGTCAGTATTTGGAAGCAGAGTGACAGAGTCAGTACTTGGATGCAGAGTGACAGAGTCAGTATTTCGAAGCAGAGTGACAGAGTCAGTACTTGGATGCAGAGTGACAGAGTCAGTATTTCGAAGCAGAGTGACAGAGTCAGTATTTGGAAGCAGAGTGACAGAGTCAGTATTTGGATGCAGAGTGACAGAGTCAGTATTTGGATGCAGAGTGACAGAGTCAGTATTTGGAAGCAGAGTGACAGAGTCAGTCCTTGGATGCAGAGTGACAGAGTCAGTATTTGGATGCAGAGTGACAGAGTCAGTATTTGGAAGCAGAGTGACAGAGTCAGTCCTTGGATGCAGAGTGACAGAGTCAGTATTTCGAAGCAGAGTGACAGAGTCAGTACTTGGAAGCAGAGTGACAGAGTCAGTACTTGGATGCAGAGTGACAGAGTCAGTATTTCGAAGCAGAGTGACAGAGTCAGTATTTCGAAGCAGAGTGACAGAGTCAGTACTTGGATGCAGAGTGACAGAGTCAGTATTTCGAAGCAGAGTGACAGAGTCAGTATTTGGAAGCAGAGTGACAGAGTCAGTATTTGGAAGCAGAGTGACAGAGTCAGTATTTGGATGCAGAGTGACAGAGTCAGTATTTGGAAGCAGAGTGACAGAGTCAGTACTTGGATGCAGAGTGACAGAGTCAGTATTTCGAAGCAGAGTGACAGAGTCAGTACTTGGATGCAGAGTGACAGAGTCAGTATTTGGAAGCAGAGTGACAGAGTCACTACTTGGATGCAGAGTGACAGAGTCAGTATTTGGAAGCAGAGTGACAGAGTCAGTATTTGGATGCAGAGTGACAGAGTCAGTATTTCGAAGCAGAGTGACAGAGTCAGTATTTGGAAGCAGAGTGACAGAGTCAGTACTTGGATGCAGAGTGACAGAGTCGGTATTTGGATGCAGAGTGACAGAGTCAGTATTTGGATGCAGAGTGACAGAGTCAGTATTTGGAAGCAGAGTGACAGAGTCAGTATTTCGAAGCAGAGTGACAGAGTCAGTACTTGGATGCAGAGTGACAGAGTCAGTATTTGGAAGCAGAGTGACAGAGTCAGTACTTGGATGCAGAGTGACAGAGTCAGTATTTGGAAGCAGAGTGACAGAGTCAGTATTTGGATGCAGAGTGACAGGGTCAATATTTCGAAGCAGAGTGACAGAGTCAGTATTTGGAAGCAGAGTGACAGAGTCAGTACTTGGATGCAGAGTGACAGAGTCAGTATTTGGATGCAGAGTGACAGAGTCAGTATTTGGATGCAGAGTGACAGAGTCAGTATTTGGAAGCAGAGTGACAGAGTCAGTATTTGGATGCAGAGTGACAGAGTCAGTATTTCGAAGCAGAGTGACAGAGTCAGTACTTGGAAGCAGAGTGACAGAGTCAGTACTTGGATGCAGAGTGACAGAGTCAGTATTTCGAAGCAGAGTGACAGAGTCAGTATTTCGAAGCAGAGTGACAGAGTCAGTACTTGGATGCAGAGTGACAGAGTCAGTATTTCGAAGCAGAGTGACAGAGTCAGTATTTGGAAGCAGAGTGACAGAGTCAGTATTTGGAAGCAGAGTGACAGAGTCAGTATTTGGATGCAGAGTGACAGAGTCAGTATTTGGATGCAGAGTGACAGAGTCAGTATTTGGAAGCAGAGTGACAGAGTCAGTACTTGGATGCAGAGTGACAGAGTCAGTATTTCGAAGCAGAGTGACAGAGTCAGTACTTGGATGCAGAGTGACAGAGTCAGTATTTGGAAGCAGAGTGACAGAGTCAGTACTTGGATGCAGAGTGACAGAGTCAGTATTTGGAAGCAGAGTGACAGAGTCAGTATTTGGAAGCAGAGTGACAGAGTCAGTACTTGGATGCAGAGTGACAGAGTCAGTATTTGGAAGCAGAGTGACAGAGTCAGTACTTGGATGCAGAGTGACAGAGTCAGTATTTGGAAGCAGAGTGACAGAGTCAGTATTTGGATGCAGAGTGACAGAGTCAGTATTTCGAAGCAGAGTGACAGAGTCAGTATTTGGAAGCAGAGTGACAGAGTCAGTACTTGGATGCAGAGTGACAGAGTCAGTATTTGGATGCAGAGTGACAGAGTCAGTATTTGGATGCAGAGTGACAGAGTCAGTATTTGGAAGCAGAGTGACAGAGTCAGTATTTCGAAGCAGAGTGACAGAGTCAGTACTTGGATGCAGAGTGACAGAGTCAGTATTTGGAAGCAGAGTGACAGAGTCAGTACTTGGATGCAGAGTGACAGAGTCAGTATTTGGAAGCAGAGTGACAGAGTCAGTATTTGGATGCAGAGTGACAGAGTCAATATTTCGAAGCAGAGTGACAGAGTCAGTATTTGGAAGCAGAGTGACAGAGTCAGTACTTGGATGCAGAGTGACAGAGTCAGTATTTGGATGCAGAGTGACAGAGTCAGTATTTGGATGCAGAGTGACAGAGTCAGTATTTGGAAGCAGAGTGACAGAGTCAGTATTTGGATGCAGAGTGACAGAGTCAGTATTTCGAAGCAGAGTGACAGAGTCAGTACTTGGAAGCAGAGTGACAGAGTCAGTACTTGGATGCAGAGTGACAGAGTCAGTATTTCGAAGCAGAGTGACAGAGTCAGTATTTCGAAGCAGAGTGACAGAGTCAGTACTTGGATGCAGAGTGACAGAGTCAGTATTTGGATGCAGAGTGACAGAGTCAGTATTTGGAAGCAGAGTGACAGAGTCAGTACTTGGATGCAGAGTGACAGAGTCAGTATTTCGAAGCAGAGTGACAGAGTCAGTACTTGGATGCAGAGTGACAGAGTCAGTATTTGGAAGCAGAGTGACAGAGTCACTACTTGGATGCAGAGTGACAGAGTCAGTATTTGGAAGCAGAGTGACAGAGTCAGTATTTGGATGCAGAGTGACAGAGTCAGTATTTCGAAGCAGAGTGACAGAGTCAGTATTTGGAAGCAGAGTGACAGAGTCAGTACTTGGATGCAGAGTGACAGAGTCGGTATTTGGATGCAGAGTGACAGAGTCAGTATTTGGATGCAGAGTGACAGAGTCAGTATTTGGAAGCAGAGTGACAGAGTCAGTATTTCGAAGCAGAGTGACAGAGTCAGTACTTGGATGCAGAGTGACAGAGTCAGTATTTGGAAGCAGAGTGACAGAGTCAGTACTTGGATGCAGAGTGACAGAGTCAGTATTTGGAAGCAGAGTGACAGAGTCAGTATTTGGATGCAGAGTGACAGAGTCAATATTTCGAAGCAGAGTGACAGAGTCAGTATTTGGAAGCAGAGTGACAGAGTCAGTACTTGGATGCAGAGTGACAGAGTCAGTATTTGGATGCAGAGTGACAGAGTCAGTATTTGGATGCAGAGTGACAGAGTCAGTATTTGGAAGCAGAGTGACAGAGTCAGTATTTGGATGCAGAGTGACAGAGTCAGTATTTCGAAGCAGAGTGACAGAGTCAGTACTTGGAAGCAGAGTGACAGAGTCAGTACTTGGATGCAGAGTGACAGAGTCAGTATTTCGAAGCAGAGTGACAGAGTCAGTATTTCGAAGCAGAGTGACAGAGTCAGTACTTGGATGCAGAGTGACAGAGTCAGTATTTCGAAGCAGAGTGACAGAGTCAGTATTTGGAAGCAGAGTGACAGAGTCAGTATTTGGAAGCAGAGTGACAGAGTCAGTATTTGGATGCAGAGTGACAGAGTCAGTATTTGGATGCAGAGTGACAGAGTCAGTATTTGGAAGCAGAGTGACAGAGTCAGTACTTGGATGCAGAGTGACAGAGTCAGTATTTCGAAGCAGAGTGACAGAGTCAGTACTTGGATGCAGAGTGACAGAGTCAGTATTTGGAAGCAGAGTGACAGAGTCAGTACTTGGATGCAGAGTGACAGAGTCAGTATTTGGAAGCAGAGTGACAGAGTCAGTATTTGGAAGCAGAGTGACAGAGTCAGTACTTGGATGCAGAGTGACAGAGTCAGTATTTGGAAGCAGAGTGACAGAGTCAGTACTTGGATGCAGAGTGACAGAGTCAGTATTTGGAAGCAGAGTGACAGAGTCAGTATTTGGATGCAGAGTGACAGAGTCAGTATTTCGAAGCAGAGTGACAGAGTCAGTATTTGGAAGCAGAGTGACAGAGTCAGTACTTGGATGCAGAGTGACAGAGTCAGTATTTGGATGCAGAGTGACAGAGTCAGTATTTGGATGCAGAGTGACAGAGTCAGTATTTGGAAGCAGAGTGACAGAGTCAGTATTTCGAAGCAGAGTGACAGAGTCAGTACTTGGATGCAGAGTGACAGAGTCAGTATTTGGAAGCAGAGTGACAGAGTCAGTACTTGGATGCAGAGTGACAGAGTCAGTATTTGGAAGCAGAGTGACAGAGTCAGTATTTGGATGCAGAGTGACAGAGTCAATATTTCGAAGCAGAGTGACAGAGTCAGTATTTGGAAGCAGAGTGACAGAGTCAGTACTTGGATGCAGAGTGACAGAGTCAGTATTTGGATGCAGAGTGACAGAGTCAGTATTTGGATGCAGAGTGACAGGGTCAATATTTCGAAGCAGAGTGACAGAGTCAGTATTTGGAAGCAGAGTGACAGAGTCAGTACTTGGATGCAGAGTGACAGAGTCAGTATTTGGATGCAGAGTGACAGAGTCAGTATTTGGATGCAGAGTGACAGAGTCAGTATTTGGAAGCAGAGTGACAGAGTCAGTATTTGGATGCAGAGTGACAGAGTCAGTATTTCGAAGCAGAGTGACAGAGTCAGTACTTGGAAGCAGAGTGACAGAGTCAGTACTTGGATGCAGAGTGACAGAGTCAGTATTTCGAAGCAGAGTGACAGAGTCAGTATTTCGAAGCAGAGTGACAGAGTCAGTACTTGGATGCAGAGTGACAGAGTCAGTATTTCGAAGCAGAGTGACAGAGTCAGTATTTGGAAGCAGAGTGACAGAGTCAGTATTTGGAAGCAGAGTGACAGAGTCAGTATTTGGATGCAGAGTGACAGAGTCAGTATTTGGATGCAGAGTGACAGAGTCAGTATTTGGAAGCAGAGTGACAGAGTCAGTACTTGGATGCAGAGTGACAGAGTCAGTATTTCGAAGCAGAGTGACAGAGTCAGTACTTGGATGCAGAGTGACAGAGTCAGTATTTGGAAGCAGAGTGACAGAGTCAGTACTTGGATGCAGAGTGACAGAGTCAGTATTTGGAAGCAGAGTGACAGAGTCAGTATTTGGAAGCAGAGTGACAGAGTCAGTACTTGGATGCAGAGTGACAGAGTCAGTATTTGGAAGCAGAGTGACAGAGTCAGTACTTGGATGCAGAGTGACAGAGTCAGTATTTGGAAGCAGAGTGACAGAGTCAGTATTTGGATGCAGAGTGACAGAGTCAGTATTTCGAAGCAGAGTGACAGAGTCAGTATTTGGAAGCAGAGTGACAGAGTCAGTACTTGGATGCAGAGTGACAGAGTCAGTATTTGGATGCAGAGTGACAGAGTCAGTATTTGGATGCAGAGTGACAGAGTCAGTATTTGGAAGCAGAGTGACAGAGTCAGTATTTCGAAGCAGAGTGACAGAGTCAGTACTTGGATGCAGAGTGACAGAGTCAGTATTTGGAAGCAGAGTGACAGAGTCAGTACTTGGATGCAGAGTGACAGAGTCAGTATTTGGAAGCAGAGTGACAGAGTCAGTATTTGGATGCAGAGTGACAGAGTCAATATTTCGAAGCAGAGTGACAGAGTCAGTATTTGGAAGCAGAGTGACAGAGTCAGTACTTGGATGCAGAGTGACAGAGTCAGTATTTGGATGCAGAGTGACAGAGTCAGTATTTGGATGCAGAGTGACAGAGTCAGTATTTGGAAGCAGAGTGACAGAGTCAGTATTTGGATGCAGAGTGACAGAGTCAGTATTTCGAAGCAGAGTGACAGAGTCAGTACTTGGAAGCAGAGTGACAGAGTCAGTACTTGGATGCAGAGTGACAGAGTCAGTATTTCGAAGCAGAGTGACAGAGTCAGTATTTCGAAGCAGAGTGACAGAGTCAGTACTTGGATGCAGAGTGACAGAGTCAGTATTTGGATGCAGAGTGACAGAGTCAGTATTTGGAAGCAGAGTGACAGAGTCAGTACTTGGATGCAGAGTGACAGAGTCAGTATTTCGAAGCAGAGTGACAGAGTCAGTACTTGGATGCAGAGTGACAGAGTCAGTATTTGGAAGCAGAGTGACAGAGTCACTACTTGGATGCAGAGTGACAGAGTCAGTATTTGGAAGCAGAGTGACAGAGTCAGTATTTGGATGCAGAGTGACAGAGTCAGTATTTCGAAGCAGAGTGACAGAGTCAGTATTTGGAAGCAGAGTGACAGAGTCAGTACTTGGATGCAGAGTGACAGAGTCGGTATTTGGATGCAGAGTGACAGAGTCAGTATTTGGATGCAGAGTGACAGAGTCAGTATTTGGAAGCAGAGTGACAGAGTCAGTATTTCGAAGCAGAGTGACAGAGTCAGTACTTGGATGCAGAGTGACAGAGTCAGTATTTGGAAGCAGAGTGACAGAGTCAGTACTTGGATGCAGAGTGACAGAGTCAGTATTTGGAAGCAGAGTGACAGAGTCAGTATTTGGATGCAGAGTGACAGAGTCAATATTTCGAAGCAGAGTGACAGAGTCAGTATTTGGAAGCAGAGTGACAGAGTCAGTACTTGGATGCAGAGTGACAGAGTCAGTATTTGGATGCAGAGTGACAGAGTCAGTATTTGGATGCAGAGTGACAGAGTCAGTATTTGGAAGCAGAGTGACAGAGTCAGTATTTGGATGCAGAGTGACAGAGTCAGTATTTCGAAGCAGAGTGACAGAGTCAGTACTTGGAAGCAGAGTGACAGAGTCAGTACTTGGATGCAGAGTGACAGAGTCAGTATTTCGAAGCAGAGTGACAGAGTCAGTATTTCGAAGCAGAGTGACAGAGTCAGTACTTGGATGCAGAGTGACAGAGTCAGTATTTCGAAGCAGAGTGACAGAGTCAGTATTTGGAAGCAGAGTGACAGAGTCAGTATTTGGAAGCAGAGTGACAGAGTCAGTATTTGGATGCAGAGTGACAGAGTCAGTATTTGGATGCAGAGTGACAGAGTCAGTATTTGGAAGCAGAGTGACAGAGTCAGTACTTGGATGCAGAGTGACAGAGTCAGTATTTCGAAGCAGAGTGACAGAGTCAGTACTTGGATGCAGAGTGACAGAGTCAGTATTTGGAAGCAGAGTGACAGAGTCAGTACTTGGATGCAGAGTGACAGAGTCAGTATTTCGAAGCAGAGTGACAGAGTCAGTATTTGGAAGCAGAGTGACAGAGTCAGTACTTGGATGCAGAGTGACAGAGTCAGTATTTGGATGCAGAGTGACAGAGTCAGTATTTGGATGCAGAGTGACAGAGTCAGTATTTGGAAGCAGAGTGACAGAGTCAGTATTTCGAAGCAGAGTGACAGAGTCAGTACTTGGATGCAGAGTGACAGAGTCAGTATTTGGAAGCAGAGTGACAGAGTCAGTACTTGGATGCAGAGTGACAGAGTCAGTATTTGGAAGCAGAGTGACAGAGTCAGTATTTGGATGCAGAGTGACAGAGTCAATATTTCGAAGCAGAGTGACAGAGTCAGTATTTGGAAGCAGAGTGACAGAGTCAGTACTTGGATGCAGAGTGACAGAGTCAGTATTTGGATGCAGAGTGACAGAGTCAGTATTTGGATGCAGAGTGACAGGGTCAATATTTCGAAGCAGAGTGACAGAGTCAGTATTTGGAAGCAGAGTGACAGAGTCAGTACTTGGATGCAGAGTGACAGAGTCAGTATTTGGAAGCAGAGTGACAGAGTCAGTATTTGGATGCAGAGTGACAGAGTCAGTATTTGGATGCAGAGTGACAGAGTCAGTATTTCGAAGCAGAGTGACAGAGTCAGTACTTGGATGCAGAGTGACAGAGTCAGTATTTGGAAGCAGAGTGACAGAGTCAGTACTTGGATGCAGAGTGACAGAGTCAGTATTTGGAAGCAGAGTGACAGAGTCAGTATTTGGAAGCAGAGTGACAGAGTCAGTACTTGGATGCAGAGTGACAGAGTCAGTATTTGGAAGCAGAGTGACAGAGTCAGTACTTGGATGCAGAGTGACAGAGTCAGTATTTGGAAGCAGAGTGACAGAGTCAGTATTTGGATGCAGAGTGACAGAGTCAGTATTTCGAAGCAGAGTGACAGAGTCAGTATTTGGAAGCAGAGTGACAGAGTCAGTACTTGGATGCAGAGTGACAGAGTCAGTATTTGGATGCAGAGTGACAGAGTCAGTATTTGGATGCAGAGTGACAGAGTCAGTATTTGGAAGCAGAGTGACAGAGTCAGTATTTCGAAGCAGAGTGACAGAGTCAGTACTTGGATGCAGAGTGACAGAGTCAGTATTTGGAAGCAGAGTGACAGAGTCAGTACTTGGATGCAGAGTGACAGAGTCAGTATTTGGAAGCAGAGTGACAGAGTCAGTATTTGGATGCAGAGTGACAGAGTCAATATTTCGAAGCAGAGTGACAGAGTCAGTATTTGGAAGCAGAGTGACAGAGTCAGTACTTGGATGCAGAGTGACAGAGTCAGTATTTGGATGCAGAGTGACAGAGTCAGTATTTGGATGCAGAGTGACAGAGTCAGTATTTGGAAGCAGAGTGACAGAGTCAGTATTTGGATGCAGAGTGACAGAGTCAGTATTTCGAAGCAGAGTGACAGAGTCAGTACTTGGAAGCAGAGTGACAGAGTCAGTACTTGGATGCAGAGTGACAGAGTCAGTATTTCGAAGCAGAGTGACAGAGTCAGTATTTCGAAGCAGAGTGACAGAGTCAGTACTTGGATGCAGAGTGACAGAGTCAGTATTTGGATGCAGAGTGACAGAGTCAGTATTTGGAAGCAGAGTGACAGAGTCAGTACTTGGATGCAGAGTGACAGAGTCAGTATTTCGAAGCAGAGTGACAGAGTCAGTACTTGGATGCAGAGTGACAGAGTCAGTATTTGGAAGCAGAGTGACAGAGTCACTACTTGGATGCAGAGTGACAGAGTCAGTATTTGGAAGCAGAGTGACAGAGTCAGTATTTGGATGCAGAGTGACAGAGTCAGTATTTCGAAGCAGAGTGACAGAGTCAGTATTTGGAAGCAGAGTGACAGAGTCAGTACTTGGATGCAGAGTGACAGAGTCGGTATTTGGATGCAGAGTGACAGAGTCAGTATTTGGATGCAGAGTGACAGAGTCAGTATTTGGAAGCAGAGTGACAGAGTCAGTATTTCGAAGCAGAGTGACAGAGTCAGTACTTGGATGCAGAGTGACAGAGTCAGTATTTGGAAGCAGAGTGACAGAGTCAGTACTTGGATGCAGAGTGACAGAGTCAGTATTTGGAAGCAGAGTGACAGAGTCAGTATTTGGATGCAGAGTGACAGAGTCAATATTTCGAAGCAGAGTGACAGAGTCAGTATTTGGAAGCAGAGTGACAGAGTCAGTACTTGGATGCAGAGTGACAGAGTCAGTATTTGGATGCAGAGTGACAGAGTCAGTATTTGGATGCAGAGTGACAGAGTCAGTATTTGGAAGCAGAGTGACAGAGTCAGTATTTGGATGCAGAGTGACAGAGTCAGTATTTCGAAGCAGAGTGACAGAGTCAGTACTTGGAAGCAGAGTGACAGAGTCAGTACTTGGATGCAGAGTGACAGAGTCAGTATTTCGAAGCAGAGTGACAGAGTCAGTATTTCGAAGCAGAGTGACAGAGTCAGTACTTGGATGCAGAGTGACAGAGTCAGTATTTCGAAGCAGAGTGACAGAGTCAGTATTTGGAAGCAGAGTGACAGAGTCAGTATTTGGAAGCAGAGTGACAGAGTCAGTATTTGGATGCAGAGTGACAGAGTCAGTATTTGGATGCAGAGTGACAGAGTCAGTATTTGGAAGCAGAGTGACAGAGTCAGTACTTGGATGCAGAGTGACAGAGTCAGTATTTCGAAGCAGAGTGACAGAGTCAGTACTTGGATGCAGAGTGACAGAGTCAGTATTTGGAAGCAGAGTGACAGAGTCAGTACTTGGATGCAGAGTGACAGAGTCAGTATTTGGAAGCAGAGTGACAGAGTCAGTATTTGGAAGCAGAGTGACAGAGTCAGTACTTGGATGCAGAGTGACAGAGTCAGTATTTGGAAGCAGAGTGACAGAGTCAGTACTTGGATGCAGAGTGACAGAGTCAGTATTTGGAAGCAGAGTGACAGAGTCAGTATTTGGATGCAGAGTGACAGAGTCAGTATTTCGAAGCAGAGTGACAGAGTCAGTATTTGGAAGCAGAGTGACAGAGTCAGTACTTGGATGCAGAGTGACAGAGTCAGTATTTGGATGCAGAGTGACAGAGTCAGTATTTGGATGCAGAGTGACAGAGTCAGTATTTGGAAGCAGAGTGACAGAGTCAGTATTTCGAAGCAGAGTGACAGAGTCAGTACTTGGATGCAGATTGACAGAGTCAGTATTTGGAAGCAGAGTGACAGAGTCAGTACTTGGATGCAGAGTGACAGAGTCAGTATTTGGAAGCAGAGTGACAGAGTCAGTATTTGGATGCAGAGTGACAGAGTCAATATTTCGAAGCAGAGTGACAGAGTCAGTATTTGGAAGCAGAGTGACAGAGTCAGTACTTGGATGCAGAGTGACAGAGTCAGTATTTGGATGCAGAGTGACAGAGTCAGTATTTGGATGCAGAGTGACAGAGTCAGTATTTGGAAGCAGAGTGACAGAGTCAGTATTTGGATGCAGAGTGACAGAGTCAGTATTTCGAAGCAGAGTGACAGAGTCAGTACTTGGAAGCAGAGTGACAGAGTCAGTACTTGGATGCAGAGTGACAGAGTCAGTATTTCGAAGCAGAGTGACAGAGTCAGTATTTCGAAGCAGAGTGACAGAGTCAGTACTTGGATGCAGAGTGACAGAGTCAGTATTTCGAAGCAGAGTGACAGAGTCAGTATTTGGAAGCAGAGTGACAGAGTCAGTATTTGGAAGCAGAGTGACAGAGTCAGTATTTGGATGCAGAGTGACAGAGTCAGTATTTGGATGCAGAGTGACAGAGTCAGTATTTGGAAGCAGAGTGACAGAGTCAGTACTTGGATGCAGAGTGACATAGTCAGTATTTCGAAGCAGAGTGACAGAGTCAGTACTTGGATGCAGAGTGACAGAGTCAGTATTTGGAAGCAGAGTGACAGAGTCAGTACTTGGATGCAGAGTGACAGAGTCAGTATTTGGAAGCAGAGTGACAGAGTCAGTATTTGGATGCAGAGTGACAGAGTCAGTATTTTTTGAAGCAGAGTGACAGAGTCAGTATTTGGAAGCAGAGTGACAGAGTCAGTACTTGGATGCAGAGTGACAGAGTCAGTATTTGGATGCAGAGTGACAGAGTCAGTATTTGGAAGCAGAGTGACAGAGTCAGTATTTCGAAGCAGAGTGACAGAGTCAGTACTTGGATGCAGAGTGACAGAGTCAGTATTTGGAAGCAGAGTGACAGAGTCAGTACTTGGATGCAGAGTGACAGAGTCAGTATTTGGAAGCAGAGTGACAGAGTCAGTATTTGGATGCAGAGTGACAGAGTCAATATTTCGAAGCAGAGTGACAGAGTCAGTATTTGGAAGCAGAGTGACAGAGTCAGTACTTGGATGCAGAGTGACAGAGTCAGTATTTGGATGCAGAGTGACAGAGTCAGTATTTGGATGCAGAGTGACAGAGTCAGTATTTGGAAGCAGAGTGACAGAGTCAGTACTTGGATGCAGAGTGACAGAGTCAGTATTTGGAAGCAGAGTGACAGAGTCAGTACTTTGATGCAGAGTGACAGAGTCAGTATTTGGAAGCAGAGTGACAGAGTCAGTATTTGGATGCAGAGTGACAGAGTCAGTATTTGGATGCAGAGTGACAGAGTCAGTATTTGGAAGCAGAGTGACAGAGTCAGTATTTGGATGCAGAGTGACAGAGTCAGTATTTGGAAGCAGAGTGACAGAGTCAGTATTTGGATTCAGAGTGACAGAGTCAGTATTTTGAAGCAGTGACAGAGTCAGTATTTGGAAGCAGATTGACAGAGTCAGTACTTGGATGCAGAGTGACAGAGTCAGTACTTGGATGCAGAGTGACAGAGTCAGTATTTGGATGCAGAGTGACAGAGTCAGTATTTGGAAGCAGAGTGACAGAGTCAGTACTTGGATGCAGAGTGACAGAGTCAGTATTTGGAAGCAGAGTGACAGAGTCAGTATTTGGATGCAGAGTGACAGAGTCAGTATTTCGAAGCAGAGTGACAGAGTCAGTATTTGGAAGCAGAGTGACAGAGTCAGTACTTGGATGCAGAGTGACAGAGTCAGTATTTGGATGCAGAGTGACAGAGTCAGTATTTGGAAGCAGAGTGACAGAGTCAGTACTTGGATGCAGAGTGACAGAGTCAGTATTTGGAAGCAGAGTGACAGAGTCAGTACTTGGATGCAGAGTGACAGAGTCAGTATTTCGAAGCAGAGTGACAGAGTCAGTATTTGGAAGCAGAGTGACAGAGTCAGTATTTGGATGAAGAGTGACAGAGTCAGTATTTGGAAGCAGAGTGACAGAGTCAGTACTTGGATGCAGAGTTACAGAGTCAGTATTTGGAAGCAGAGTGACAGAGTCAGTACTTGGATGCAGAGTGACAGAGTCAGTATTTCGAAGCAGAGTGACAGAGTCAGTACTTGGATGCAGAGTGACAGAGTCAGTATTTCGAAGCAGAGTGACAGAGTCAGTATTTGGAAGCAGAGTGACAGAGTCAGTATTTGGATGCAGAGTGACAGAGTCAGTATTTGGATGCAGAGTGACAGAGTCAGTATTTGGAAGCAGAGTGACAGAGTCAGTCCTTGGATGCAGAGTGACAGAGTCAGTATTTCGAAGCAGAGTGACAGAGTCAGTACTTGGATGCAGAGTGACAGAGTCAGTATTTTGAAGCAAAGTGACAGAGTCATTATTTGGAAGCAGAGTGACAGAGTCAGTATTTGGATGCAGAGTGACAGAGTCAGTATTTGGAAGCAGAGTGACAGAGTCAGTCCTTGGATGCAGAGTGACAGAGTCAGTATTTGGAAGCAGAGTGACAGAGTCAGTACTTGGATGCAGAGTTACAGAGTCAGTATTTCGAAGCAGAGTGACAGAGTCAGTACTTGGATGCAGAGTGACAGAGTCAGTATTTCGAAGCAGAGTGACAGAGTCAGTATTTGGATGCAGAGTGACAGAGTCAGTACTTGGATGCAGAGTGACAGAGTCAGTATTTCGAAGCAGAGTGACAGAGTCAGTATTTGGATGCAGAGTGACAGAGTCAGTATTTGGATGCAGAGTGACAGAGTCAGTATTTGGATGCAGAGTGACAGAGTCAGTATTTGGAAGCAGAGTGACAGAGTCAGTCCTTGGATGCAGAGTGACAGAGTCAGTATTTCGAAGCAGAGTGACAGAGTCAGTACTTGGATGCAGAGTGACAGAGTCAGTATTTGGAAGCAGAGTGACAGAGTCAGTATTTGGATGCAGAGTGACAGAGTCAGTATTTGGAAGCAGAGTGACAGAGTCAGTACTTGGATGCAGAGTGACAGAGTCAGTATTTGGAAGCAGAGTGACAGAGTCAGTATTTGGATGCAGAGTGACAGAGTCAGTATTTGGAAGCAGAGTGACAGAGTCAGTATTTGGAAGCAGAGTGACAGAGTCAGTATTTGGATGCAGAGTGACAGAGTCAGTATTTGGAAGCAGAGTGACAGAGTCAGTATTTGGATTCAGAGTGACAGAGTCAGTATTTGGAAGCAGAGTGACAGAGTCAGTACTTGGATGCAGAGTGACAGAGTCAGTATTTGGAAGCAGAGTGACAGAGTCAGTATTTGGATGCAGAGTGACAGAGTCAGTATTTGGATGCAGAGTGACAGAGTCAGTATTTGGAAGCAGAGTGACAGAGTCAGTATTTGGATGCAGAGTGACAGAGTCAGTATTTCGAAGCAGAGTGACAGAGTCAGTACTTGGAAGCAGAGTGACAGAGTCAGTACTTGGATGCAGAGTGACAGAGTCAGTATTTCGAAGCAGAGTGACAGAGTCAGTATTTCGAAGCAGAGTGACAGAGTCAGTACTTGGATGCAGAGTGACAGAGTCAGTATTTCGAAGCAGAGTGACAGAGTCAGTATTTGGAAGCAGAGTGACAGAGTCAGTATTTGGAAGCAGAGTGACAGAGTCAGTATTTGGATGCAGAGTGACAGAGTCAGTATTTGGATGCAGAGTGACAGAGTCAGTATTTGGAAGCAGAGTGACAGAGTCAGTACTTGGATGCAGAGTGACAGAGTCAGTATTTCGAAGCAGAGTGACAGAGTCAGTACTTGGATGCAGAGTGACAGAGTCAGTATTTGGAAGCAGAGTGACAGAGTCAGTACTTGGATGCAGAGTGACAGAGTCAGTATTTGGAAGCAGAGTGACAGAGTCAGTATTTGGAAGCAGAGTGACAGAGTCAGTACTTGGATGCAGAGTGACAGAGTCAGTATTTGGAAGCAGAGTGACAGAGTCAGTACTTGGATGCAGAGTGACAGAGTCAGTATTTGGAAGCAGAGTGACAGAGTCAGTATTTGGATGCAGAGTGACAGAGTCAGTATTTCGAAGCAGAGTGACAGAGTCAGTATTTGGAAGCAGAGTGACAGAGTCAGTACTTGGATGCAGAGTGACAGAGTCAGTATTTGGATGCAGAGTGACAGAGTCAGTATTTGGATGCAGAGTGACAGAGTCAGTATTTGGAAGCAGAGTGACAGAGTCAGTATTTCGAAGCAGAGTGACAGAGTCAGTACTTGGATGCAGAGTGACAGAGTCAGTATTTGGAAGCAGAGTGACAGAGTCAGTATTTGGATGCAGAGTGACAGAGTCAGTATTTGGAAGCAGAGTGACAGAGTCAGTATTTCGAAGCAGAGTGACAGAGTCAGTACTTGGATGCAGAGTGACAGAGTCAGTATTTGGAAGCAGAGTGACAGAGTCAGTACTTGGATGCAGAGTGACAGAGTCAGTATTTGGAAGCAGAGTGACAGAGTCAGTCCTTGGATGCAGAGTGACAGAGTCAGTATTTCGAAGCAGAGTGACAGAGTCAGTACTTGGATGCAGAGTGACAGAGTCAGTATTTGGAAGCAGAGTGACAGAGTCAGTATTTGGATGCAGAGTGACAGAGTCAGTATTTGGAAGCAGAGTGACAGAGTCAGTACTTGGATGCAGAGTGACAGAGTCAGTATTTGGAAGCAGAGTGACAGAGTCAGTATTTGGATGCAGAGTGACAGAGTCAGTATTTGGAAGCAGAGTGACAGAGTCAGTATTTGGAAGCAGAGTGACAGAGTCAGTATTTGGATGCAGAGTGACAGAGTCAGTATTTGGAAGCAGAGTGACAGAGTCAGTATTTGGATTCAGAGTGACAGAGTCAGTATTTGGAAGCAGAGTGACAGAGTCAGTACTTGGATGCAGAGTGACAGAGTCAGTATTTGGAAGCAGAGTGACAGAGTCAGTATTTGGATGCAGAGTGACAGAGTCAGTATTTGGATGCAGAGTGACAGAGTCAGTATTTGGAAGCAGAGTGACAGAGTCAGTATTTGGATGCAGAGTGACAGAGTCAGTATTTCGAAGCAGAGTGACAGAGTCAGTACTTGGAAGCAGAGTGACAGAGTCAGTACTTGGATGCAGAGTGACAGAGTCAGTATTTCGAAGCAGAGTGACAGAGTCAGTATTTCGAAGCAGAGTGACAGAGTCAGTACTTGGATGCAGAGTGACAGAGTCAGTATTTCGAAGCAGAGTGACAGAGTCAGTATTTGGAAGCAGAGTGACAGAGTCAGTATTTGGAAGCAGAGTGACAGAGTCAGTATTTGGATGCAGAGTGACAGAGTCAGTATTTGGATGCAGAGTGACAGAGTCAGTATTTGGAAGCAGAGTGACAGAGTCAGTACTTGGATGCAGAGTGACAGAGTCAGTATTTCGAAGCAGAGTGACAGAGTCAGTACTTGGATGCAGAGTGACAGAGTCAGTATTTGGAAGCAGAGTGACAGAGTCAGTACTTGGATGCAGAGTGACAGAGTCAGTATTTGGAAGCAGAGTGACAGAGTCAGTATTTGGAAGCAGAGTGACAGAGTCAGTACTTGGATGCAGAGTGACAGAGTCAGTATTTGGAAGCAGAGTGACAGAGTCAGTACTTGGATGCAGAGTGACAGAGTCAGTATTTGGAAGCAGAGTGACAGAGTCAGTATTTGGATGCAGAGTGACAGAGTCAGTATTTCGAAGCAGAGTGACAGAGTCAGTATTTGGAAGCAGAGTGACAGAGTCAGTACTTGGATGCAGAGTGACAGAGTCAGTATTTGGATGCAGAGTGACAGAGTCAGTATTTGGATGCAGAGTGACAGAGTCAATATTTCGAAGCAGAGTGACAGAGTCAGTATTTGGAAGCAGAGTGACAGAGTCAGTACTTGGATGCAGAGTGACAGAGTCAGTATTTGGATGCAGAGTGACAGAGTCAGTATTTGGATGCAGAGTGACAGAGTCAGTATTTGGAAGCAGAGTGACAGAGTCAGTACTTGGATGCAGAGTGACAGAGTCAGTATTTGGAAGCAGAGTGACAGAGTCAGTACTTTGATGCAGAGTGACAGAGTCAGTATTTGGATGCAGAGTGACAGAGTCAGTATTTGGATGCAGAGTGACAGAGTCAGTATTTGGAAGCAGAGTGACAGAGTCAGTATTTGGATGCAGAGTGACAGAGTCAGTATTTCGAAGCAGAGTGACAGAGTCAGTACTTGGAAGCAGAGTGACAGAGTCAGTACTTGGATGCAGAGTGACAGAGTCAGTATTTCGAAGCAGAGTGACAGAGTCAGTATTTCGAAGCAGAGTGACAGAGTCAGTACTTGGATGCAGAGTGACAGAGTCAGTATTTCGAAGCAGAGTGACAGAGTCAGTATTTGGAAGCAGAGTGACAGAGTCAGTATTTGGAAGCAGAGTGACAGAGTCAGTATTTGGATGCAGAGTGACAGAGTCAGTATTTGGATGCAGAGTGACAGAGTCAGTATTTGGAAGCAGAGTGACAGAGTCAGTATTTGGATGCAGAGTGACAGAGTCAGTATTTCGAAGCAGAGTGACAGAGTCAGTACTTGGAAGCAGAGTGACAGAGTCAGTACTTGGATGCAGAGTGACAGAGTCAGTATTTCGAAGCAGAGTGACAGAGTCAGTATTTCGAAGCAGAGTGACAGAGTCAGTACTTGGATGCAGAGTGACAGAGTCAGTATTTCGAAGCAGAGTGACAGAGTCAGTATTTGGAAGCAGAGTGACAGAGTCAGTATTTGGAAGCAGAGTGACAGAGTCAGTATTTGGATGCAGAGTGACAGAGTCAGTATTTGGATGCAGAGTGACAGAGTCAGTATTTGGAAGCAGAGTGACAGAGTCAGTACTTGGATGCAGAGTGACAGAGTCAGTATTTCGAAGCAGAGTGACAGAGTCAGTACTTGGATGCAGAGTGACAGAGTCAGTATTTGGAAGCAGAGTGACAGAGTCAGTACTTGGATGCAGAGTGACAGAGTCAGTATTTGGAAGCAGAGTGACAGAGTCAGTATTTGGAAGCAGAGTGACAGAGTCAGTACTTGGATGCAGAGTGACAGAGTCAGTATTTGGAAGCAGAGTGACAGAGTCAGTACTTGGATGCAGAGTGACAGAGTCAGTATTTGGAAGCAGAGTGACAGAGTCAGTATTTGGATGCAGAGTGACAGAGTCAGTATTTCGAAGCAGAGTGACAGAGTCAGTATTTGGAAGCAGAGTGACAGAGTCAGTACTTGGATGCAGAGTGACAGAGTCAGTATTTGGATGCAGAGTGACAGAGTCAGTATTTGGATGCAGAGTGACAGAGTCAATATTTCGAAGCAGAGTGACAGAGTCAGTATTTGGAAGCAGAGTGACAGAGTCAGTACTTGGATGCAGAGTGACAGAGTCAGTATTTGGATGCAGAGTGACAGAGTCAGTATTTGGATGCAGAGTGACAGAGTCAGTATTTGGAAGCAGAGTGACAGAGTCAGTACTTGGATGCAGAGTGACAGAGTCAGTATTTGGAAGCAGAGTGACAGAGTCAGTACTTTGATGCAGAGTGACAGAGTCAGTATTTGGAAGCAGAGTGACAGAGTCAGTATTTGGATGCAGAGTGACAGAGTCAGTATTTGGATGCAGAGTGACAGAGTCAGTATTTGGAAGCAGAGTGACAGAGTCAGTATTTGGATGCAGAGTGACAGAGTCAGTATTTGGAAGCAGAGTGACAGAGTCAGTATTTGGATTCAGAGTGACAGAGTCAGTATTTTGAAGCAGTGACAGAGTCAGTATTTGGAAGCAGATTGACAGAGTCAGTACTTGGATGCAGAGTGACAGAGTCAGTACTTGGATGCAGAGTGACAGAGTCAGTATTTGGATGCAGAGTGACAGAGTCAGTATTTGGAAGCAGAGTGACAGAGTCAGTACTTGGATGCAGAGTGACAGAGTCAGTATTTGGAAGCAGAGTGACAGAGTCAGTATTTGGATGCAGAGTGACAGAGTCAGTATTTCGAAGCAGAGTGACAGAGTCAGTATTTGGAAGCAGAGTGACAGAGTCAGTACTTGGATGCAGAGTGACAGAGTCAGTATTTGGATGCAGAGTGACAGAGTCAGTATTTGGAAGCAGAGTGACAGAGTCAGTACTTGGATGCAGAGTGACAGAGTCAGTATTTGGAAGCAGAGTGACAGAGTCAGTACTTGGATGCAGAGTGACAGAGTCAGTATTTCGAAGCAGAGTGACAGAGTCAGTATTTGGAAGCAGAGTGACAGAGTCAGTATTTGGATGAAGAGTGACAGAGTCAGTATTTGGAAGCAGAGTGACAGAGTCAGTACTTGGATGCAGAGTTACAGAGTCAGTATTTGGAAGCAGAGTGACAGAGTCAGTACTTGGATGCAGAGTGACAGAGTCAGTATTTCGAAGCAGAGTGACAGAGTCAGTACTTGGATGCAGAGTGACAGAGTCAGTATTTCGAAGCAGAGTGACAGAGTCAGTATTTGGAAGCAGAGTGACAGAGTCAGTATTTGGATGCAGAGTGACAGAGTCAGTATTTGGATGCAGAGTGACAGAGTCAGTATTTGGAAGCAGAGTGACAGAGTCAGTCCTTGGATGCAGAGTGACAGAGTCAGTATTTCGAAGCAGAGTGACAGAGTCAGTACTTGGATGCAGAGTGACAGAGTCAGTATTTTGAAGCAAAGTGACAGAGTCATTATTTGGAAGCAGAGTGACAGAGTCAGTATTTGGATGCAGAGTGACAGAGTCAGTATTTGGAAGCAGAGTGACAGAGTCAGTCCTTGGATGCAGAGTGACAGAGTCAGTATTTGGAAGCAGAGTGACAGAGTCAGTACTTGGATGCAGAGTTACAGAGTCAGTATTTCGAAGCAGAGTGACAGAGTCAGTACTTGGATGCAGAGTGACAGAGTCAGTATTTCGAAGCAGAGTGACAGAGTCAGTATTTGGATGCAGAGTGACAGAGTCAGTACTTGGATGCAGAGTGACAGAGTCAGTATTTCGAAGCAGAGTGACAGAGTCAGTATTTGGATGCAGAGTGACAGAGTCAGTATTTGGATGCAGAGTGACAGAGTCAGTATTTGGATGCAGAGTGACAGAGTCAGTATTTGGAAGCAGAGTGACAGAGTCAGTCCTTGGATGCAGAGTGACAGAGTCAGTATTTCGAAGCAGAGTGACAGAGTCAGTACTTGGATGCAGAGTGACAGAGTCAGTATTTGGAAGCAGAGTGACAGAGTCAGTATTTGGATGCAGAGTGACAGAGTCAGTATTTGGAAGCAGAGTGACAGAGTCAGTACTTGGATGCAGAGTGACAGAGTCAGTATTTGGAAGCAGAGTGACAGAGTCAGTATTTGGATGCAGAGTGACAGAGTCAGTATTTGGAAGCAGAGTGACAGAGTCAGTATTTGGAAGCAGAGTGACAGAGTCAGTATTTGGATGCAGAGTGACAGAGTCAGTATTTGGAAGCAGAGTGACAGAGTCAGTATTTGGATTCAGAGTGACAGAGTCAGTATTTGGAAGCAGAGTGACAGAGTCAGTACTTGGATGCAGAGTGACAGAGTCAGTATTTGGAAGCAGAGTGACAGAGTCAGTATTTGGATGCAGAGTGACAGAGTCAGTATTTGGATGCAGAGTGACAGAGTCAGTATTTGGAAGCAGAGTGACAGAGTCAGTATTTGGATGCAGAGTGACAGAGTCAGTATTTCGAAGCAGAGTGACAGAGTCAGTACTTGGAAGCAGAGTGACAGAGTCAGTACTTGGATGCAGAGTGACAGAGTCAGTATTTCGAAGCAGAGTGACAGAGTCAGTATTTCGAAGCAGAGTGACAGAGTCAGTACTTGGATGCAGAGTGACAGAGTCAGTATTTCGAAGCAGAGTGACAGAGTCAGTATTTGGAAGCAGAGTGACAGAGTCAGTATTTGGAAGCAGAGTGACAGAGTCAGTATTTGGATGCAGAGTGACAGAGTCAGTATTTGGATGCAGAGTGACAGAGTCAGTATTTGGAAGCAGAGTGACAGAGTCAGTACTTGGATGCAGAGTGACAGAGTCAGTATTTCGAAGCAGAGTGACAGAGTCAGTACTTGGATGCAGAGTGACAGAGTCAGTATTTGGAAGCAGAGTGACAGAGTCAGTACTTGGATGCAGAGTGACAGAGTCAGTATTTGGAAGCAGAGTGACAGAGTCAGTATTTGGAAGCAGAGTGACAGAGTCAGTACTTGGATGCAGAGTGACAGAGTCAGTATTTGGAAGCAGAGTGACAGAGTCAGTACTTGGATGCAGAGTGACAGAGTCAGTATTTGGAAGCAGAGTGACAGAGTCAGTATTTGGATGCAGAGTGACAGAGTCAGTATTTCGAAGCAGAGTGACAGAGTCAGTATTTGGAAGCAGAGTGACAGAGTCAGTACTTGGATGCAGAGTGACAGAGTCAGTATTTGGATGCAGAGTGACAGAGTCAGTATTTGGATGCAGAGTGACAGAGTCAGTATTTGGAAGCAGAGTGACAGAGTCAGTATTTCGAAGCAGAGTGACAGAGTCAGTACTTGGATGCAGAGTGACAGAGTCAGTATTTGGAAGCAGAGTGACAGAGTCAGTATTTGGATGCAGAGTGACAGAGTCAGTATTTGGAAGCAGAGTGACAGAGTCAGTATTTCGAAGCAGAGTGACAGAGTCAGTACTTGGATGCAGAGTGACAGAGTCAGTATTTGGAAGCAGAGTGACAGAGTCAGTACTTGGATGCAGAGTGACAGAGTCAGTATTTGGAAGCAGAGTGACAGAGTCAGTCCTTGGATGCAGAGTGACAGAGTCAGTATTTCGAAGCAGAGTGACAGAGTCAGTACTTGGATGCAGAGTGACAGAGTCAGTATTTGGAAGCAGAGTGACAGAGTCAGTATTTGGATGCAGAGTGACAGAGTCAGTATTTGGAAGCAGAGTGACAGAGTCAGTACTTGGATGCAGAGTGACAGAGTCAGTATTTGGAAGCAGAGTGACAGAGTCAGTATTTGGATGCAGAGTGACAGAGTCAGTATTTGGAAGCAGAGTGACAGAGTCAGTATTTGGAAGCAGAGTGACAGAGTCAGTATTTGGATGCAGAGTGACAGAGTCAGTATTTGGAAGCAGAGTGACAGAGTCAGTATTTGGATTCAGAGTGACAGAGTCAGTATTTGGAAGCAGAGTGACAGAGTCAGTACTTGGATGCAGAGTGACAGAGTCAGTATTTGGAAGCAGAGTGACAGAGTCAGTATTTGGATGCAGAGTGACAGAGTCAGTATTTGGATGCAGAGTGACAGAGTCAGTATTTGGAAGCAGAGTGACAGAGTCAGTATTTGGATGCAGAGTGACAGAGTCAGTATTTCGAAGCAGAGTGACAGAGTCAGTACTTGGAAGCAGAGTGACAGAGTCAGTACTTGGATGCAGAGTGACAGAGTCAGTATTTCGAAGCAGAGTGACAGAGTCAGTATTTCGAAGCAGAGTGACAGAGTCAGTACTTGGAAGCAGAGTGACAGAGTCAGTATTTCGAAGCAGAGTGACAGAGTCAGTATTTGGAAGCAGAGTGACAGAGTCAGTATTTGGAAGCAGAGTGACAGAGTCAGTATTTGGATGCAGAGTGACAGAGTCAGTATTTGGATGCAGAGTGACAGAGTCAGTATTTGGAAGCAGAGTGACAGAGTCAGTACTTGGATGCAGAGTGACAGAGTCAGTATTTCGAAGCAGAGTGACAGAGTCAGTACTTGGATGCAGAGTGACAGAGTCAGTATTTGGAAGCAGAGTGACAGAGTCAGTACTTGGATGCAGAGTGACAGAGTCAGTATTTGGAAGCAGAGTGACAGAGTCAGTATTTGGAAGCAGAGTGACAGAGTCAGTACTTGGATGCAGAGTGACAGAGTCAGTATTTGGAAGCAGAGTGACAGAGTCAGTACTTGGATGCAGAGTGACAGAGTCAGTATTTGGAAGCAGAGTGACAGAGTCAGTATTTGGATGCAGAGTGACAGAGTCAGTATTTCGAAGCAGAGTGACAGAGTCAGTATTTGGAAGCAGAGTGACAGAGTCAGTACTTGGATGCAGAGTGACAGAGTCAGTATTTGGATGCAGAGTGACAGAGTCAGTATTTGGATGCAGAGTGACAGAGTCAGTATTTGGAAGCAGAGTGACAGAGTCAGTATTTCGAAGCAGAGTGACAGAGTCAGTACTTGGATGCAGAGTGACAGAGTCAGTATTTGGAAGCAGAGTGACAGAGTCAGTACTTGGATGCAGAGTGAC
Organism: Oncorhynchus clarkii lewisi; assembly: GCF_045791955.1. Taxonomy (NCBI): domain Eukaryota; kingdom Metazoa; phylum Chordata; class Actinopteri; order Salmoniformes; family Salmonidae; genus Oncorhynchus; species Oncorhynchus clarkii. The sequence continues at coordinate 9,263 of NW_027258653.1, read as the reverse complement.
AGAGTCAGTATTTGGAAGCAGAGTGACAGAGTCAGTATTTGGATGCAGAGTGACAGAGTCAATATTTCGAAGCAGAGTGACAGAGTCAGTATTTGGAAGCAGAGTGACAGAGTCAGTATTTCGAAGCAGAGTGACAGAGTCAGTATTTGGATGCAGAGTGACAGAGTCAGTATTTGGATGCAGAGTGACAGAGTCAGTACTTGGAAGCAGAGTGACAGAGTCAGTATTTGGATGCAGAGTGACAGAGTCAGTATTTCGAAGCAGAGTGACAGAGTCAGTACTTGGAAGCAGAGTGACAGAGTCAGTACTTGGATGCAGAGTGACAGAGTCAGTATTTCGAAGCAGAGTGACAGAGTCAGTATTTCGAAGCAGAGTGACAGAGTCAGTACTTGGATGCAGAGTGACAGAGTCAGTATTTCGAAGCAGAGTGACAGAGTCAGTATTTGGAAGCAGAGTGACAGAGTCAGTATTTGGAAGCAGAGTGACAGAGTCAGTATTTGGATGCAGAGTGACAGAGTCAGTATTTGGATGCAGAGTGACAGAGTCAGTATTTGGAAGCAGAGTGACAGAGTCAGTACTTGGATGCAGAGTGACAGAGTCAGTATTTCGAAGCAGAGTGACAGAGTCAGTACTTGGATGCAGAGTGACAGAGTCAGTACTTGGATGCAGAGTGACAGAGTCAGTATTTGGAAGCAGAGTGACAGAGTCAGTACTTGGATGCAGAGTGACAGAGTCAGTATTTGGAAGCAGAGTGACAGAGTCAGTATTTGGATGCAGAGTGACAGAGTCAATATTTCGAAGCAGAGTGACAGAGTCAGTATTTGGAAGCAGAGTGACAGAGTCAGTACTTGGATGCAGAGTGACAGAGTCAGTATTTGGATGCAGAGTGACAGAGTCAGTATTTGGATGCAGAGTGACAGAGTCAGTATTTGGAAGCAGAGTGACAGAGTCAGTACTTGGATGCAGAGTGACAGAGTCAGTATTTGGAAGCAGAGTGACAGAGTCAGTACTTTGATGCAGAGTGACAGAGTCAGTATTTGGAAGCAGAGTGACAGAGTCAGTATTTGGATGCAGAGTGACAGAGTCAGTATTTGGAAGCAGAGTGACAGAGTCAGTATTTGGATGCAGAGTGACAGAGTCAGTATTTGGAAGCAGAGTGACAGAGTCAGTATTTGGATTCAGAGTGACAGAGTCAGTATTTTGAAGCAGTGACAGAGTCAGTATTTGGAAGCAGATTGACAGAGTCAGTACTTGGATGCAGAGTGACAGAGTCATTATTTCGAAGCAGAGTGACAGAGTCAGTATTTGGATGCAGAGTGACAGAGTCAGTATTTGGATGCAGAGTGACAGAGTCAGTATTTTGAAGCAGTGACAGAGTCAGTATTTGGAAGCAGATTGACAGAGTCAGTACTTGGATGCAGAGTGACAGAGTCAGTACTTGGATGCAGAGTGACAGAGTCAGTATTTGGATGCAGAGTGACAGAGTCAGTATTTGGAAGCAGAGTGACAGAGTCAGTACTTGGATGCAGAGTGACAGAGTCAGTATTTGGAAGCAGAGTGACAGAGTCAGTATTTGGATGCAGAGTGACAGAGTCAGTATTTCGAAGCAGAGTGACAGAGTCAGTATTTGGAAGCAGAGTGACAGAGTCAGTACTTGGATGCAGAGTGACAGAGTCAGTATTTGGATGCAGAGTGACAGAGTCAGTATTTGGAAGCAGAGTGACAGAGTCAGTACTTGGATGCAGAGTGACAGAGTCAGTATTTGGAAGCAGAGTGACAGAGTCAGTACTTGGATGCAGAGTGACAGAGTCAGTATTTCGAAGCAGAGTGACAGAGTCAGTATTTGGAAGCAGAGTGACAGAGTCAGTATTTGGATGAAGAGTGACAGAGTCAGTATTTGGAAGCAGAGTGACAGAGTCAGTACTTGGATGCAGAGTTACAGAGTCAGTATTTGGAAGCAGAGTGACAGAGTCAGTACTTGGATGCAGAGTGACAGAGTCAGTATTTGGAAGCAGAGTGACAGAGTCAGTCCTTGGATGCAGAGTGACAGAGTCAGTATTTCGAAGCAGAGTGACAGAGTCAGTACTTGGATGCAGAGTGACAGAGTCAGTATTTCGAAGCAGAGTGACAGAGTCAGTATTTGGAAGCAGAGTGACAGAGTCAGTATTTGGATGCAGAGTGACAGAGTCAGTATTTGGATGCAGAGTGACAGAGTCAGTATTTGGAAGCAGAGTGACAGAGTCAGTCCTTGGATGCAGAGTGACAGAGTCAGTATTTCGAAGCAGAGTGACAGAGTCAGTACTTGGATGCAGAGTGACAGAGTCAGTATTTTGAAGCAAAGTGACAGAGTCAGTATTTGGAAGCAGAGTGACAGAGTCAGTATTTGGATGCAGAGTGACAGAGTCAGTATTTGGAAGCAGAGTGACAGAGTCAGTACTTGGATGCAGAGTGACAGAGTCAGTATTTGGAAGCAGAGTGACAGAGTCAGTACTTGGATGCAGAGTGACAGAGTCAGTATTTCGAAGCAGAGTGACAGAGTCAGTACTTGGATGCAGAGTGACAGAGTCAGTATTTCGAAGCAGAGTGACAGAGTCAGTATTTGGATGCAGAGTGACAGAGTCAGTATTTGGAAGCAGAGTGACAGAGTCAGTATTTGGATGCAGAGTGACAGAGTCAGTATTTGGAAGCAGAGTGACAGAGTCAGTACTTGGATGCAGAGTGACAGAGTCAGATTTTGGAAGCAGAGTGACAGAGTCAGTATTTGGATGCAGAGTGACAGAGTCAGTATTTGGAAGCAGAGTGACAGAGTCAGTATTTGGAAGCAGAGTGACAGAGTCAGTATTTGGATGCAGAGTGACAGAGTCAGTATTTGGAAGCAGAGTGACAGAGTCAGTATTTGGATTCAGAGTGACAGAGTCAGTATTTGGAAGCAGAGTGACAGAGTCAGTACTTGGATGCAGAGTGACAGAGTCAGTATTTCGAAGCAGAGTGACAGAGTCAGTATTTGGAAGCAGAGTGACAGAGTCAGTATTTGGATGCAGAGTGACAGAGTCAGTATTTGGATGCAGAGTGACAGAGTCAGTATTTGGAAGCAGAGTGACAGAGTCAGTCCTTGGATGCAGAGTGACAGAGTCAGTATTTCGAAGCAGAGTGACAGAGTCAGTACTTGGATGCAGAGTGACAGAGTCAGTATTTTGAAGCAAAGTGACAGAGTCAGTATTTGGAAGCAGAGTGACAGAGTCAGTATTTGGATGCAGAGTGACAGAGTCAGTATTTGGAAGCAGAGTGACAGAGTCAGTACTTGGATGCAGAGTGACAGAGTCAGTATTTGGAAGCAGAGTGACAGAGTCAGTACTTGGATGCAGAGTGACAGAGTCAGTATTTCGAAGCAGAGTGACAGAGTCAGTACTTGGATGCAGAGTGACAGAGTCAGTATTTCGAAGCAGAGTGACAGAGTCAGTATTTGGATGCAGAGTGACAGAGTCAGTATTTGGATGCAGAGTGACAGAGTCAGTATTTGGATGCAGAGTGACAGAGTCAGTATTTGGAAGCAGAGTGACAGAGTCAGTCCTTGGATGCAGAGTGACAGAGTCAGTATTTCGAAGCAGAGTGACAGAGTCAGTACTTGGATGCAGAGTGACAGAGTCAGTATTTGGAAGCAGAGTGACAGAGTCAGTATTTGGATGCAGAGTGACAGAGTCAGTATTTGGAAGCAGAGTGACAGAGTCAGTACTTGGATGCAGAGTGACAGAGTCAGTATTTGGAAGCAGAGTGACAGAGTCAGTATTTGGATGCAGAGTGACAGAGTCAGTATTTGGAAGCAGAGTGACAGAGTCAGTATTTGGAAGCAGAGTGACAGAGTCAGTATTTGGATGCAGAGTGACAGAGTCAGTATTTGGAAGCAGAGTGACAGAGTCAGTATTTGGATTCAGAGTGACAGAGTCAGTATTTGGAAGCAGAGTGACAGAGTCAGTACTTGGATGCAGAGTGACAGAGTCAGTATTTGGAAGCAGAGTGACAGAGTCAGTATTTGGATGCAGAGTGACAGAGTCAGTATTTGGATGCAGAGTGACAGAGTCAGTATTTGGAAGCAGAGTGACAGAGTCAGTACTTGGATGCAGAGTGACAGAGTCAGTATTTCGAAGCAGAGTGACAGAGTCAGTACTTGGATGCAGAGTGACAGAGTCAGTATTTCGAAGCAGAGTGACAGAGTCCGTATTTGGAAGCAGAGTGACAGAGTCAGTATTTGGATGCAGAGTGACAGAGTCAGTATTTGGAAGCAGAGTGACAGAGTCAGTCCTTGGATGCAGAGTGACAGAGTCAGTATTTCGAAGCAGAGTGACAGTGTCAGTATTTGGATGCAGAGTGACAGAGTCAGTATTTTGAAGCAGTGACAGAGTCAGTATTTGGAAGCAGATTGACAGAGTCAGTACTTGGATGCAGAGTGACAGAGTCAGTATTTGGAAGCAGAGTGACAGAGTCAGTATTTGGATGCAGAGTGACAGAGTCAGTATTTTGAGTGCAGAGTGACAGAGTCAGTATTTGGATGCAGAGTGACAGAGTCAGTATTTTGAAGCAGTGACAGAGTCAGTATTTGGAAGCAGATTGACAGAGTCAGTACTTGGATGCAGAGTGACAGAGTCAGTATTTGGAAGCAGAGTGACAGAGTCAGTATTTGGATGCAGAGTGACAGAGTTCGTTTTTGAGTGCAGAGTGACAGAGTCAGTATTTGGGTGCAGAGTGACAGAGTCAGTATTTGGATGCAGAGTGACAGAGTCAGTTTTTGGATGCAGAGTGACAGAGTCAGTATTTGGAAGCAGAGTGACAGAGTCAGTATTTGGATGCAGAGTGACAGAGTCAGTATTTAGAAGCAGAGTGACAGAGTCAGTATTTGGATGCAGAGTGACAGAGTCAGTATTTGAGTGCAGAGTGACAGAGTCAGTATTTTGGTGCAGAGTGACAGAGTCAGTATTTGGAAGCAGAGTGACAGAGTCAGTATTTGGGTGCAGAGTGACAGAGTCAGTATTTGGATGCAGAGTGACAGATTCAGTATTTCGGTGCAGAGTGACAGAGTCAGTATTTGGGTGCAGAGTGACAGAGTCAGTATTTGGATGCAGAGTGACAGAGTCAGTATTTGGATGCAGAGTGATAGAGTCAGTATTTGGGTGCAGAGTGACAGAGTCAGTATTTGGATGCAGAGTGACAGAGTCAGTACTTGAATGCAGAGTGACAGAGTCAGTATTTGGAAGCAGAGTGACAGAGTCAGTATTTGGATGCAGAGTGACATAGTCAGTATTTCGAAGCAGAGTGACAGAGTCAGTATTTCGAAGCAGAGTGACAGAGTCAGTACTTGGATGCAGAGTGACAGAGTCAGTATTTGGATGCAGAGTGACAGAGTCAGTATTTGGAAGCAGAGTGACAGAGTCAGTATTTGGGTGCAGAGTGACAGAGTCAGTATTTGGAAGCAGAGTGACAGAGTCAGTATTTGGAAGCAGAGTGACAGAGTCAGTATTTGGGTGCAGAGTGACAGAGTCAGTATTTGGATGCAGAGTGACAGAGTCAGTATTTGGATGCAGAGTGACAGAGTCAGTTTTTTGAAGCAGTGACAGAGTCAGTATTTGGAAGCAGATTGACAGAGTCAGTACTTGGATGCAGAGTGACAGAGTCAGTATTTGGAAGCAGAGTGACAGAGTCAGTACTTGGATGCAGAGTGACAGAGTCAGTATTTGGAAGCAGAGTGACAGAGTCAGTACTTGGATGCAGAGTGACAGAGTCAGTATTTCGAAGCAGAGTGACAGAGTCAGTACTTGGATGCAGAGTGACAGAGTCAGTATTTCGAAGCAGAGTGACAGAGTCAGTATTTGGATGCAGAGTGACAGAGTCAGTATTTGGATGCAGAGTGACAGAGTCAGTATTTGGATGCAGAGTGACAGAGTCAGTATTTGGAAGCAGAGTGACAGAGTCAGTCCTTGGATGCAGAGTGACAGAGTCAGTATTTCGAAGCAGAGTGACAGAGTCAGTACTTGGATGCAGAGTGACAGAGTCAGTATTTGGATGCAGAGTGACAGAGTCAGTATTTAGAAGCAGAGTGACAGAGTCAGTATTTGGATGCAGAGTGACAGAGTCAGTATTTGAGTGCAGAGTGACAGAGTCAGTATTTTGGTGCAGAGTGACAGAGTCAGTATTTGGAAGCAGAGTGACAGAGTCAGTATTTGGGTGCAGAGTGACAGAGTCAGTATTTGGATGCAGAGTGACAGATTCAGTATTTCGGTGCAGAGTGACAGAGTCAGTATTTGGGTGCAGAGTGACAGAGTCAGTATTTGGATGCAGAGTGACAGAGTCAGTATTTGGATGCAGAGTGATAGAGTCAGTATTTGGGTGCAGAGTGACAGAGTCAGTATTTGGATGCAGAGTGACAGAGTCAGTACTTGAATGCAGAGTGACAGAGTCAGTATTTGGAAGCAGAGTGACAGAGTCAGTATTTGGATGCAGAGTGACATAGTCAGTATTTCGAAGCAGAGTGACAGAGTCAGTATTTCGAAGCAGAGTGACAGAGTCAGTACTTGGATGCAGAGTGACAGAGTCAGTATTTGGATGCAGAGTGACAGAGTCAGTATTTGGAAGCAGAGTGACAGAGTCAGTATTTGGGTGCAGAGTGACAGAGTCAGTATTTGGAAGCAGAGTGACAGAGTCAGTATTTGGAAGCAGAGTGACAGAGTCAGTATTTGGGTGCAGAGTGACAGAGTCAGTATTTGGATGCAGAGTGACAGAGTCAGTATTTGGATGCAGAGTGACAGAGTCAGTTTTTTGAAGCAGTGACAGAGTCAGTATTTGGAAGCAGATTGACAGAGTCAGTACTTGGATGCAGAGTGACAGAGTCAGTATTTGGAAGCAGAGTGACAGAGTCAGTACTTGGATGCAGAGTGACAGAGTCAGTATTTGGAAGCAGAGTGACAGAGTCAGTACTTGGATGCAGAGTGACAGAGTCAGTATTTCGAAGCAGAGTGACAGAGTCAGTACTTGGATGCAGAGTGACAGAGTCAGTATTTCGAAGCAGAGTGACAGAGTCAGTATTTGGATGCAGAGTGACAGAGTCAGTATTTGGATGCAGAGTGACAGAGTCAGTATTTGGATGCAGAGTGACAGAGTCAGTATTTGGAAGCAGAGTGACAGAGTCAGTCCTTGGATGCAGAGTGACAGAGTCAGTATTTCGAAGCAGAGTGACAGAGTCAGTACTTGGATGCAGAGTGACAGAGTCAGTATTTGGAAGCAGAGTGACAGAGTCAGTATTTGGATGCAGAGTGACAGAGTCAGTATTTGGAAGCAGAGTGACAGAGTCAGTACTTGGATGCAGAGTGACAGAGTCAGTATTTGGAAGCAGAGTGACAGAGTCAGTATTTGGAAGCAGAGTGACAGAGTCAGTATTTGGAAGCAGAGTGACAGAGTCAGTATTTGGATGCAGAGTGACAGAGTCAGTATTTGGAAGCAGAGTGACAGAGTCAGTATTTGGATTCAGAGTGACAGAGTCAGTATTTGGAAGCAGAGTGACAGAGTCAGTACTTGGATGCAGAGTGACAGAGTCAGTATTTGGAAGCAGAGTGACAGAGTCAGTATTTGGATGCAGAGTGACAGAGTCAGTATTTGGATGCAGAGTGACAGAGTCAGTATTTGGAAGCAGAGTGACAGAGTCAGTACTTGGATGCAGAGTGACAGAGTCAGTATTTCGGTGCAGAGTGACAGAGTCAGTATTTGGGTGCAGAGTGACAGAGTCAGTATTTGGATGCAGAGTGACAGAGTCAGTATTTGGATGCAGAGTGATAGAGTCAGTATTTGGGTGCAGAGTGACAGAGTCAGTATTTGGATGCAGAGTGACAGAGTCAGTACTTGAATGCAGAGTGACAGAGTCAGTATTTGGAAGCAGAGTGACAGAGTCAGTATTTGGATGCAGAGTGACATAGTCAGTATTTCGAAGCAGAGTGACAGAGTCAGTATTTCGAAGCAGAGTGACAGAGTCAGTACTTGGATGCAGAGTGACAGAGTCAGTATTTGGATGCAGAGTGACAGAGTCAGTATTTGGAAGCAGAGTGACAGAGTCAGTATTTGGGTGCAGAGTGACAGAGTCAGTATTTGGAAGCAGAGTGACAGAGTCAGTATTTGGAAGCAGAGTGACAGAGTCAGTATTTGGGTGCAGAGTGACAGAGTCAGTATTTGGATGCAGAGTGACAGAGTCAGTATTTGGATGCAGAGTGACAGAGTCAGTTTTTTGAAGCAGTGACAGAGTCAGTATTTGGAAGCAGATTGACAGAGTCAGTACTTGGATGCAGAGTGACAGAGTCAGTATTTGGAAGCAGAGTGACAGAGTCAGTACTTGGATGCAGAGTGACAGAGTCAGTATTTGGAAGCAGAGTGACAGAGTCAGTACTTGGATGCAGAGTGACAGAGTCAGTATTTCGAAGCAGAGTGACAGAGTCAGTACTTGGATGCAGAGTGACAGAGTCAGTATTTCGAAGCAGAGTGACAGAGTCAGTATTTGGATGCAGAGTGACAGAGTCAGTATTTGGATGCAGAGTGACAGAGTCAGTATTTGGATGCAGAGTGACAGAGTCAGTATTTGGAAGCAGAGTGACAGAGTCAGTCCTTGGATGCAGAGTGACAGAGTCAGTATTTCGAAGCAGAGTGACAGAGTCAGTACTTGGATGCAGAGTGACAGAGTCAGTATTTGGAAGCAGAGTGACAGAGTCAGTATTTGGATGCAGAGTGACAGAGTCAGTATTTGGAAGCAGAGTGACAGAGTCAGTACTTGGATGCAGAGTGACAGAGTCAGTATTTGGAAGCAGAGTGACAGAGTCAGTATTTGGAAGCAGAGTGACAGAGTCAGTATTTGGAAGCAGAGTGACAGAGTCAGTATTTGGATGCAGAGTGACAGAGTCAGTATTTGGAAGCAGAGTGACAGAGTCAGTATTTGGATTCAGAGTGACAGAGTCAGTATTTGGAAGCAGAGTGACAGAGTCAGTACTTGGATGCAGAGTGACAGAGTCAGTATTTGGAAGCAGAGTGACAGAGTCAGTATTTGGATGCAGAGTGACAGAGTCAGTATTTGGATGCAGAGTGACAGAGTCAGTATTTGGAAGCAGAGTGACAGAGTCAGTACTTGGATGCAGAGTGACAGAGTCAGTATTTCGAAGCAGAGTGACAGAGTCAGTACTTGGATGCAGAGTGACAGAGTCAGTATTTCGAAGCAGAGTGACAAAGTCCGTATTTGG
>NW_027258652.1:40000-61492 GCF_045791955.1 Oncorhynchus clarkii lewisi | reverse complement strand
ACCTCCTAAAGAACAGTCCAGTCTGAACACTACTGGACAGTGTTTATCTCCTAAAGAACAGTCCAGTCTGAACACTACTGGACAGTGTTTACCTCCTAAAGAACAGTCCAGTCTGAACACTACTGGACAGTGTTTACCTTCTAAAGAACAGTCCAGTCTGAACACTACTGGACAGTGTTTACCTTCTAAAGAACAGTCCAGTCTGAACACTCCTGGACAGTGCCAGATTATATCTGTCATAGAGGTTATAACTACTGCCCCTCTCTATATTTCCATGTCATAGAGGTTATAACTACTGATCCTCTCTGTATTTCCATGTCATAGAGGTTATAACTACTGCCTCTATATTTCCATGTCATAGAGGTTATAACTACTGTCCCTCTCTGTAGTTCCATGTCATAGAGGTTATAACTACTGCCCCTCTCTGTAGTTCCATGTCATAGAGGTTATAACTACTGCCTCTATATTTCCATGTCATAGAGGTTATAACTACTGCCCCTCTCTATATTTCCATGTCATAGAGGTTATAACTACTGTCCCTCTCTGTAGTTCCATGTCATAGAGGTTATAACTACTGCCTCTATATTTCCATGTCATAGAGGTTATAACTACTGCCTCTATATTTCCATGTCATAGAGGTTATAACTACTGCCCCTCTCTATAGTTCCATATCATAGAGGTTATAACTACTGCCCCTCTCTGTAGTTCCATATCATAGAGGTTATAACTACTGCCCCTCTCTATATGAGCGATGCCTGGCCTGCTGCAAACCTCTAGAGTTGCATTAGTTGTCCATGTAGTGTAAATGTAGGTCTACGGTAATCCTATAGGTGGGGTAACATAGTGTTGTTGCTTGCACTGGAGACACAGGTTAGTTAGCCTTGGGTTAGATTTACTCATGTAGTGTTAATAGTAGACATTGGTGTCTGACAACTCTGTCAACAAACAGCACCCAACCTGCTTTTCTGAAGGCCTTCTCTCTCTTTCTGTCCTATTTCCACACTGATAGTATTCTCTACCTGTCCGTTCAACCACTGAATGGGAGCCATTTTCTCTGTAGATGAAAAGCCTTCTGGGAAGAAGAGGCTGAGAGAGAAGAGAGGGAGAAGAGATCAGAGAGAACAACTGCATGATCAAAATAAAGGCTTGACATTTCATCGTTTCAGTGTTTTCAAGTGGCTCTCTGCTATTAGAACTGGGCTGGTCGTGAACCGCAGTGCTGCATTGGTGTCACAGCCGGGGCTGGTGTCTGTGTGGTCTCCTGGTGTCTGTGTGGTCTCCTGGTGTCTGTGTGGTCTCCTGGTGTCTGTGTGGTCTCCTGGTGTCTGTGTGGTCTCCTGGTGTCTATGTGGTCTCCTGGTGTCTGTATGGTCTCCTGGTGTCTGTGTGGTCTCCTGGTGTCTATGTGGTCTCCTGGTGTCTGTGTGGTCTCCTAGTGTCTGTGTGGTCTCCTAGTGTCTGTGTGGTCTCCTGGTGTCTGATGTGGTCTCCTGGTGTCTGTGTGGTCTCCTGGTGTCTGTATGGTCTCCTGGTGTCTGTGTGGTCTCCTGGTGTCTGTGTGGTCTCCTGGTGTCTGTGTGGTCTCCTGGTGTCTGTGTGGTCTCCTGGTGTCTGTATGGTCTCCTGGTGTCTGTGTGGTCTCCTGGTGTCTATGTGGTCTCCTGGTGCCTGTGTGGTCTCCTGGTGTCTGTGTGGTCTCCTGGTGTCTGTATGGTCTCCTGGTGTCTGTGTGGTCTACTGGTGTCTGTGTGGTCTCCTGGTGTCTGTGTGGTCTCCTGGTGTCTGTATGGTCTCCTGGTGTCTGTGTGGTCTCCTGGTGTCTGTGTGGTCTCCTGGTGTCTGTGTGGTCTCCTGGTGTCTATGTGGTCTCCTGGTGTCTGTGTGGTCTCCTGGTGTCTGTGTGGTCTCCTGGTGTCTGTGTGGTCTCCTGGTGTCTATGTGGTCTCCTGGTGTCTGTATGGTCTCCTGGTGTCTATGTGGTCTCCTGGTGTCTATGTGGTCTCCTGGTGTCTGTGTGTGTATATATATATATATATCACCATTGAACTTCCTCACTAAAGCCCTCCCTGAGATAACGCTACAAAAGCGTGAGTGAAAATGTCAGTGTGACTGCACCTCCGTCCATCCTGTTTATAGAGTGTTTAATCTGAAAGAACGCTGTCGTTCCGATAGCGATATTTACGCTTGTGAGCCGGGTGCCAAGAACAGATGGCTTCTGTCAAAGCAATGTAATAATATACTGGACAGTGAAAGAGATAGGAGGCTGATTTACTGTATTCTCCTGAGTGTTAGAGATATGACTCTTCCTCTTTAAGACTAACAGTAATGCCATGTATGGGGGGGGGGTGTTGTTCCTGAGTGTTGCTACGGGATACGCCGGTCCAGATCATTCATTGGACGATGGAAGTAGAGGAAACTAGTGTTCCCGAGCGTGTTGCCTTTCTAAACAAAGGGTTTTACGTCTCAAATTTGCAACCTACCGTATTCCTTTGTAGTGCACTACTTTTGACCAGGGGCCCATAGAGATCGGGTCAAATGTAGTGCACTACAAAGAGAATAGGGTGCCATTTGGGACACCTCCAAGGTTTAGGCTGTGATTACCTCTCTTTTAATAACCAAAACTATTTTTTCATGAATTAGAGACCGACCTACAGGTAACTGCCAACATCAAGTACACCCTTTGAGTAAATGAGGGATACAAAGTATATTGAAATCAGGTTCTTCCACACAGGTGTGACTCCAGAGTTTATGAAGTCATTTACGTCCCATCATGCATAGGGTCATGTATCAAAATGCCCAGTAAGCCTGTTATTTGGACTAGCATGGGTAGAAGAAGAGATCTCAGAGGAGAGTCGGGGGGTTTAAAGGGTGTCTGCTGTCCTACATTATCAGGAGCCCAAGTCCTTTCACCTGAATGGCCTCTACAGGGTCAAATGGATTAAGATAGGTGGCACAGAGAAAATATTGATCTGCCTTAAAACCTCTTGTTTTGGCACCTTTAACTTAACTCACTGGGGTTAAATGGATTTAGAGAGTTAGGTGTGACACAGAGGCATGTAGGTCTCCATCTAGCCTCTTCGCTTGGATCAGACATTTTGTCTTTGTTTCTCTTCCCAATTCCAGTTTAAAATTTTGCCAGCTTGTCTCGCATCTCTCATTAGAACTGATCATGGCAAGTAGGTCTGTGGTGGGGGCTATTTCTGTGGACATGGCTGACCTATCACTCTGACCCATCACTCTGACCTATCATTCTGACCTATCATTCTGACCCATCATAGTGACCCATCATAGTGACCCATCATACTGACCCATCATACTGACCCATCATACTGACCTATCATACTGACCTATCATTCTGACCTATCATTCTGACCTATCACTCGGACCTATCATTCTGACCTATCATTCTGACCTATCATTCTGACCTATCACTCTGACCCATCACTCTGACCCATCATAGTGACCCATCATTCTGACCTATCATTCTGACCTATCATTCTGACCATCATACTGACCCATCATAGTGACCCATCATAGTGACCCATCATTCTGACCCATCATACTGACCCATCATAGTGACCCATCATTCTGACCCATCATTCTGACCCATCATAGTGACCCATCATTCTGACTCATCATTCTGACCCATCATACTGACCCATCATAGTGACCCATCACAGTGACCCATCACACTGACCCATCACAGTGACCTGTCATAGTGACCCATCATACTGACCCATCATAGTGACCCATCATTCTGACCTATCATACTGACCCATCATAGTGACCCATCATTCTGACCCATCATTCTGACCCATCATTCTGACTCATCATTCTGACCCATCATTCTGACCCATCATACTGACCATCATAGTGACCCATCACACTGACCCATCATAGTGACCTGTCATAGTGACCCATCATACTGACCCATCATAGTGACCCATCATTCTGACCTATCATTCTGACCATCATACTGACCCATCATAGTGACCCATCATAGTGACCCATTATTCTGACCCATCATAGTGACCCATCATAGTGACCCATCATTCTGACCCATCATAGTGACCCATCACTCTGACCCATCATACTGACGCATCACATTGACCCATCACTCTGACCCATCATACTGACGCATCATTCTGAGCCATCACACTAACCCATCATACTGGCGCATCATTCTGAGCCATCACACTGACCCATCATAGTGACCCATCACAGTGACCCATCATTCTAACCCATCATACTTTATCCTCCCCTGATGTTGGGTCAGACCGTCCTCATACAGAACTCATCAATAGAAACTTTGGGTCAGTCAACACTAAGAGATATGAAGTTGCTGGGAAGCTCAACGCCAGACCCTTTCATTAGTTTATTGATAGAGTATTACATCATCGTCATGGTGACAGGCCAACTCCAGCTCTGATCGGAGGGAGGGAGGGAGGGAGGGAGGGGGAAGTGAGTGGGGGAGGGGAGGGAGATCAGAAGGAAATGGAACAGAATCATTCAGGCATATCAGCCACCATCCGAGATAAGAAAAACACAACTCTCTCTCCTTTTTCTGTCTCTATCGCTCTCTGTCTCTCGGCCTCCAGGTCGGCGCTGTCTCTCGGCCTCCAGGTCGGCGCTGTCTCTCGGCCTCCAGGCCGGCGCTGTCTCTCGGCCTCCAGGTCGGCGCTGTCTCTCGGCCTCCAGGCCGGCGCTGTCTCTCGGCCTCCAGGCCGGCGCTGTCTCTCGGCCTCCAGGCCGGCGCTGTCTCTCGGGGCGCTCTCTCTCGGCCTCCAGGCCGGTGCTGTCTCTCAGCCTCCAGGCCCACAACATAGTGTCAGAGAGGTTTAATAACATGCTGGTCAAACAACATAGTGTCAGAGAGGTTTAATAACATGCTGGTCCAACAACAGTGTCAGAGAGGTTTAATAACATGCTGGTCCAACAACACAGTGTCAGAGAGGTTTAATAACATGCTGGTCCAACAACAGTGTCAGAGGGGTTTAATAACATGCTGGTCCAACAACACAGTGTCAGAGAGGTTTAATAACATGCTGGTCCAACAACACAGTGTCAGAGAGGTTTAATAACATGCTGGTCCAACAACAGTGTCAGAGGGGTTTAATAACATGCTGGTCCAACAACAGTGTCAGAGAGGTTTAATAACATGCTGGTCCAACAACACAGTGTCAGAGAGGTTTAATAACATGCTGGTCCAACAACAGTGTCAGAGGGGTTTAATAACATGCTGGTCCAACAACACAGTGTCAGAGAGGTTTAATAACATGCTGTTCCAACAACACAGTGTCAGAGAGGTTTAATAACATGCTGGTCCAACAACACAGTGTCAGAGAGGTTTAATAACATGCTGGTCCAACAACAGTGTCAGAGGGGTTTAATAACATGCTGGTCCAACAACAGTGTCAGAGAGGTTTAATAACATGCTGGTCCAACAACACAGTGTCAGAGAGGTTTAATAACATGCTGGTCCAACAACAGTGTCAGAGGGGTTTAATAACATGCTGGTCCAACAACACAGTGTCAGAGAGGTTTAATAACATGCTGGTCCAACAACACAGTGTTAGAGAGGTTTAATAACATGCTGGTCCAACAACACAGTGTCAGAGAGGTTTAATAACATGCTGGTCCAACAAACACAGTGTTAGAGAGGTTTAATAACATGCTGGTCCAACAACACAGTGTCAGAGAGGTTTAATAACATGCTGGTCCAACAACACAGTGTCAGAGAGGTTTAATAACATGCTGGTCCAACAACAGTGTCAGAGGGGTTTAATAACATGCTGGTCCAACAACACAGTGTCAGAGAGGTTTAATAACATGCTGGTCCAACAACACAGTGTTAGAGAGGTTTAATAACATGCTGGTCCAACAACACAGTGTCAGAGAGGTTTAATAACATGCTGGTCCAACAACACAGTGTTAGAGAGGTTTAATAACATGCTGGTCCAACAACACAGTGTCAGAGAGGTTTAATAACATGCTGGTCCAACAACACAGTGTCAGAGAGGTTTAATAACATGCTGGTCCAACAACAGTGTCAGAGGGGTTTAATAACATGCTGGTCCAACAACACAGTGTCAGAGAGGTTTAATAACATGCTGGTCCAACAACACAGTGTTAGAGAGGTTTAATAACATGCTGGTCCAACAACACAGTGTCAGAGAGGTTTAATAACATGCTGGTCCAACAACACAGTGTTAGAGAGGTTTAATAACATGCTGGTCCAACAACACAGTGTCAGAGAGGTTTAATAACATGCTGGTCCAACAACACAGTGTTAGAGAGGTTTAATAACATGCTGGTCCAACAACACAGTGTCAGAGAGGTTTAATAACATGCTGGTCCAACAACACAGTGTTAGAGAGGTTTAATAACATGCTGGTCCAACAACACAGTGTCAGAGAGGTTTAATAACATGCTGGTCCAACAACACAGTGTTAGAGAGGTTTAATAACATGCTGGTCCAACAACAATTATGCCAACTGTACTGTACCATCAAGTCCTTTTATGATGTTCCCAGGTTACAGCTTGTTGTTAAAATAATAGTTGTTTACGATCAATGGAGAGAGAATCAGATTGTTATATTGACTAGATAACAATCACCATGGTAAACAGAGCGAGATAATCAGATTGCTCTGTTTGGCCTTACCTTACGTGCCTCTGAAAAACAAGAACATTTCTGTGATAGTGTCTCAGCAGGAGCATTGTTTTTCAGAGTGAATCTAGTTTCAGCTTCCTGTCACCACTCTGACACCGCTAGACTCCCTGTCACCACTCTGACACCGCTAGACTCCCTGTCACCACTCTGACACCGCTAGACTCCCTGTCACCACTCTGACACCGCTAGACTCCATATCACCACTCTGACACCACTAGACTCCCTGACACCAATCTGACACCACTAGACTCCCTGACACCACTAGACTCTTTGTCACCACTAGAGCCCCTGTCACTACTCTGACACCGCTAGACTCCCTGTCACCACTGGACACCCTGTCACCATTCTGACACCACTCTGACACCGCTAGACTCCCTGACACCACTAGACTCCCTGTCACCACTCTGACACCACTAGACCCCGTCACCACTAGACTCCCTGTCACCACTAGAGCCCCTGTCACCACTCTGACACCGCTAGACTCCCTGTCACCACTAGACACCCTGTCACCATTCTGACACCACTCTGACACCACTAGACTCCCTGTCACCAGTCTGACACCACTAGACTCCCTGTCACCACTCTGACACCGCTAGATACCCTGTCACCACGCTGACACCACTAGACTCCCTGTCACCACTAGACTCCCTGTCACCACTAGACTCCCTGTCACCACTAGACTCAATGTCACCACTCTGACACCGCTAGACTCCCTGTCACCACTCTGACACCACTAGACTCCCTGTCACCACTCTGACACTGCTTGGTTCCCTGTCAAGTCAGATCCTCTAATGTAGAGATGGCAGCCATAGTTCAGGAGGGTCTGCCTCACAATACTGTTGTGGAAACTGGACTTTACCATAGCCTCATTTTATCTAGTTATTGTCATTTTCTCCCCTCTTTCACTCCTCTCTCTGTCTCTCTTGCTCTCTCTCCTCCCTCTCTCTTCCCTCTTCATCTCTCTCTCTCTCTCTTCCCTCTTCATCTCTCTCTCTCTCCTCCCTCTCTCCTCCCTCTCTCTGTCTTTCCCTCTCTCTCTCTGTGTCTCTCTCTCTCTCTGTCTTTCTCTCTCTCTCTCTCTCTGTCTTTCTCTCTCTCTGTCTCTCTCTCTCTCTCTGTCTTTCTCTCTCTCTGTCTCTCTCTCTCTCTTCTCTCTCTCTGTCTCTCTCTCTCTCTTTCCCTCTCTCTCTCTCTCTCTCTCTCTCTCCCCCCCCTGCCGTTTTATTTTTATGACTTACCTTGCTTGCCTCTAGAAAAGTGCCTGAAACAAGCCTGTTCTGCTGATAAGCAAACAATCCAGAGTATGTACAGCGAGCCAGCTTCCTTTTCCCACTTTTACCTCAGTTGATAAGATATAACTTATAAGTTCTGTAAAATATGTCAAGTGTTCGCCTGATGTCATGTCTGGAGCAGATGTACACTTTTGTGCCAATTTTTGTCAGATGTTTTCCTTCCTAATATCAGAGCTCTAACAGTGTCAATGAAAGGTTTCTTTATTATAAAAGTATACTATATATACAAAAGTATGTGGACACCCCTTCAATTTAGTGGATTTGGCTATTTCAGTCACACCCGTTGCATAAAATCGAGGACACCGCCATGCAATCTCCATAGACAAACATCAGCAGTAGAATGGCCTTACTGAAGAGCTCAGTGACTTTCAATGTGGCACCGTCATAGGATGCCACCTTTCCATCAAGTCAGTTCGTTAAAGTTCTGCCCTGCTAGAGCTGCCCCGGGTCAACTGTAAGTGCTGTTATTGTGAAGTGGAAACGTCTAGGAGCAACAACGGCTCAGCCGCGAAGTGGTAGGCCACATAAACTCACAGGACAGGACCGCCGAGTGCTGAAGCATGTAGAGTGTTAAATTCATCTGTCCTCGGTTGCAACACTCACTACCGAGTTCCAAATGCTGGTCCACAAGAGCGTCAGCACAAGAGCTGTTATTTGTCGGGAGCTTCATGAAATGGGTTTCCATGGCCGAGCAGCCGCACACCAACCTAAGATCACCATGCGCAATGGAAACCGTCTGCTGGAATGGTGTTTTAGCAGCAATGTCCCAACATCTAGTGGAAAGCCTTCCCAGAAGAGTGGAGGCTGTTATAGCAGCAATGTTCCAACATCTAGTGGAAAGCCTTCCCAGAAGAGTGGAGGCTGTTATAGCAGCAATGTTCCAACATCTAGTGGAAAGCCTTCCTAGAAGAATGGAGGTTGTTATAGCAGTAGAGAGGGGACCAACTCCGTATTAATGCCCCTGATTTTGGAATGAGATTATTGGACGAGCAGGTTTCCACATACTGTTGGTCATGTAGTGTATGATGGGCTATTTTATAGGTCACTGAGGTCTTGATGTTACTCTGTGTTGATGGTCTGTGTTGCTATGAGGGAACACATTCATATAGCTCATTCTAGAACCTACTGAATTGAGTATCTTCAATGAGGAGAATAAAGAGGGAGGGAGGGAAAAACACAAAAACTACCTCTCCTCTCCATGAAAAACAAGAGTGCTTCTCATTTCTAAAAGCATGCCTCTGATGTCCGTGTCTCACTCACTTCAACCACTGTGTTCGTCATAGTGACGTTGTGATCGAGCTGCTCCTCTCCCTCTCTCTCTCTGTCTCTCGGTTCAGAACAGCGCGTGCCTCAGAACCCTGAGATAAACGGCTGTACGGCAGCGCCGGTACCGGGACGCCGCTCCAACAGATCAACACTTGAACAGAGCGACAGAGTGGAAACGGTCAAACGACTATGGATGCGTCCTGCTCGATACAAAAAAACATTTTTCAAAGGGATTATTGTTATTTTTTTCTTTGAAGTGGTAAACTTTAACAACCACTTTTTTTAAATCGTAACGG
Organism: Oncorhynchus clarkii lewisi; assembly: GCF_045791955.1. Classification (NCBI taxonomy): domain Eukaryota; kingdom Metazoa; phylum Chordata; class Actinopteri; order Salmoniformes; family Salmonidae; genus Oncorhynchus; species Oncorhynchus clarkii. The sequence goes on along the minus strand of NW_027258652.1, from coordinate 51,968 downwards.
AATCAAACCGCCACAATGAATGATATTAAACTTGCGGTTTTGGGAGGCGAAGGAGTCGGGAAATCAGGTACATGTTTTACCTGTCATGTAAAAACGTTTTGTTCGGTTGGTTTGGCTTATTGTTTGTCCAAATGTGTACATTGTTCGTAGGCTATTGATTTTAACTATCGTATTCCTTCCTCAGCCCTCATCGTTCGATTCCTGACGAGGCGATTTATCGGCGAATATGCCTCATCATCAGGTAAGGTCTCTAACCTACTTAGTTTGCTACAATAGACTTGTGTAACATGAATACAACGTCATGCTAATTATTATGAAACGATCTGTAAAAAAAAATGTTTAAAAATAATTTGCAAAAGTTCTGTTTTCCAATTGATCTTTGATCCATTGTCATTGCTTTTACGCATCATTACGCACGTCCAGTTCTGACATAATTACGTAATTGTTCGATTTCCTGACGTTACCAAGTGAACACATTGTCCTTCATCAGATGGTAGATGATTGGCTACAGCTAGACTACTTGCATCAGAAGTATTGTTCAGTTGTATTGTCGGCTACATGCTGTGTTGTAGGCTACATGCTGTGTTGTAGGCTACATGCTGTGTTGTAGGCTACATGCTGTGTTGTAGGCTACATGCTGTGTTGTCGGCTACGTGTTGTCGGCTACGTGTTGTATTGTAGGCTACGTGCTGTGTTGTCGGCTACGTGCGTTGTTGTCGGCTACGTGCGTTGTTGTCGGCTACGTGCTGTGTTGTCGGCTACGTGCTGTGTTGTCGGCTACGTGCTGTGTTGTCGGCTACATGCTGTGTTGTCGGCTACATGCTGTGTTGTCGGCTACATGCTGTGTTGTCGGCTACATGCTGTGTTGTAGGCTACATGCTGTGTTGTAGGCTACATGCTGTGTTGTCGGCTACATGCTGTGTTGTCGGCTACATGCTGTGTTGTCGGCTACATGTTGTGTTGTCGGCTACATGCTGTGTTGTCGGCTACATGCTGTGTTGTCGGCTACATGCTGTGTTGTCGGCTACCTGCTGTATTGTAGGCTACATGCTGTGTTGTCGGCTACATGCTGTGTTGTCGGCTACCTGCTGTGTTGTAGGCTACATGCTGTGTTGTCGGCTACATGCTGTGTTGTCGGCTACATGCTGTGTTGTCGGCTACCTGCTGTGTTGTCGGCTACCTGCTGTGTTGTCGGCTACCTGCTGTATTGTAGGCTACATGCTGTGTTGTCGGCTACATGCTGTGTTGTCGGCTACCTGCTGTATTGTAGGCTACATGCTGTGTTGTCGGCTACATGCTGTGTTGTCGGCTACATGCTGTGTCGTCGGCTACATGCTGTGTTGTCGGCTACATGCTGTGTTGTTGATGTTGGATCATTTGTATGAAATATTTTAGGTTACAGTGATTCAAAATAAAAGTATCTAGTCAATATTGGTATTAGTCTGTGTGTTGTCATTATTTAGTATTGATCCTATTTCTATGGATCCAAAGGTTGAATAACACTCCTCCGGGCAGTAGGTTAGATAGTGACTGTTGTGGAAACTGGACTGAGCTACTACCGTAGCTTCATGTTATCTAATTATTATTTCACTCCCCCATCTCTCTTTCTCTCTCTCTCTCTCTTTCTCTCTCTCTCTCTCTCTCTCTCTCTCTCTGTCTCTCTCTCTCTCTCTCTTTCTCTCTCTATCTTTCTGTCTCTCTCTCTTTCTCTCTCTCTCTTTCTGTCTCTCTGTCTCTCTCTCTCTTTCTCTCTCTCTCTCTCTCTCTCTCTTTCTTTCTGTCTCTCTCTCTCTCTTTCTGTCTATCTCTCTCTCTCTTTCTCACTATCCCTCTCTCTCTATCCCCCTCTGTCTCTCTCTCTGTTTCTTTCTTACTCTCTCTCTCTCTCTTTCCCTCTCTCTCTCATGCAGAATGCATATACAGAAAGCGTCTGTCTATTGATGGTAGACAGCTGAATCTAGAACTCTATGATCCATGCTCACAGGTGAGTTGAGAGGTGGAGGAGAACCACGTTGTTGACCATCATGTTTTGTATCACAATTCAGTTATCTGAGTGGCCATCCATTGACATGCATGAACAACAATTTATACGCTGAAGAAAAGCCATCTCTCATACCCAATATTCCTCTATCTGAAATGTATGGTACAGGATAATAAATGTACAGGATAATAAATGAATGGTACAGGATTATAAATGTATGGTACAGGATTATAAATGTATGGTACAGGATTATAAATGTATGGTACAGGATAATAAATGTATGGTATAGGATAATACATGTATGGTACAGGATAATAAATGTATAGGATAATTAATGTATGGTACAGGATTATAAATGTATGGTACAGGATAATAAATATGGTACAGGATAATAAATGTATAGGATAATTAATGTATGGTACAGGATTATAAATGTATGGTACAGGATTATAAATGTATGGTACAGGATTATAAATGTATAGTACAGGATAATAAATGTATGGTACAGGTTAATAAATATGGTACAGGATTATAAATGTATGGTACAGGATAATAAATGTATGGTACAGGATAATACATGTATGGTACAGGATAATAAATGTATGGTACAGGATTATAAATGTATGGTACAGGATTATAAATGTATAGGATAATTAATGTATGGTACAGGATTATAAATGTATGGTACAGGATAATAAATATGGTACAGGATAATAAATGTATAGGATAATTAATGTATGGTACAGGATTATAAATGTATGGTACAGGATAATACATGTATGGTACAGGATTATAAATGTATGGTACAGGATAATAAATGTATAGGATAATAAATGTATGGTACAGGATTATAAATGTATGGTACAGGATAATAAATATGGTACAGGATTATAAATGTATGGTACAGGATAAGAAATATGGTACAGGACAATAAATATGGTACAGGATAATAAATATGGTACAGGATAATAAATGTATGGTACAGGATTATAAATGTATGGTACAGGATAATAAATGTATGGTACAGGATAATAAATGTATGGTACAGGATTATAAATGTATAGGATAATTAATGTATGGTACAGGATTATAAATGTATGGTACAGGATAATACATGTATGGTACAGGACAATAAATATGGTACAGGATAATAAATATGGTACAGGATAATAAATGTATGGTACAGGATTATAAATGTATGGTACAGGATAATAAATGTATGGTACAGGATAATAAATGTATGGTACAGGATAATAAATGTATGGTACAGGATTATAAATGTATAGGATAATTAATGTATGGTACAGGATAATAAATGTATGGTACAGGATAATACATGTATGGTACAGGATAATAAATGTATGGTACAGGATTATAAATGTATGGTACAGGATAATAAATGTATGGTACAGGATTATAAATGTATGGTACAGGATAATAAATGTATGGTACAGGATAATAAATGTATGGTACAGGATAATAAATGTATGGTACAGGATAATACATGTATGGTACAGGATTATAAATGTATGGTACAGGATTATAAATGTATGGTACAGGATAATATAGTCAGTGCAGTGAAAACCCCTGACAGAGTAATCAATCTCACTTATTGTGCCCAGCCAAGCATGCAGCAGTCTCCCTCCCTCCCTCCCACCCTCCCTCTTTCCCTGTCTCCCTCCCACCCACCCTCCCTCTTTCCCTGTCTCCCTCCCACCCACCCTCCCTCTTTCCCTGTCTCCCTCCCACCCACCCTCCCTGTCTTCCTCTCACCCTCCCTCCCTGTCTCCCTCCCACCCTCCCTCCCTGTCTCCCTCCCACCCTCCCCCTTTCCCCTCCCTCCCACCCACCCTCCCTCTTTCCCTGTCTCCCTCCCACCCACCCTCCCTCTTTCCCTGTCTCCCTCCCACCCACCCTCCCTGTCTTCCTCTCACCCTCCCTCCATGTCTCCCTCCTACCCTCCCTCTTTCCATTTCCCCCACAGTTAATACATCACTATAAATCAGACCAGAACCACCCCCCCCCCCCCCCACAGTTAATACATCACTGTAAATCAGAACCCCCCCCCCTCCCCTCAGAACCAATTCCCCACAGAAGGAAGACTGAATTTGCTCTGAAGTGACAGGAGATTTACCACTAGGAGTTGGATGGGTGTTTGCGATAACAAAGTGGATATGGCCAGAAGTGGGCGAAGGCAACCTTGGGTTATAATTCAGCAATAAGGCCAGAGGATGTGTGGTATATGGCCAATATGAGCCCACCCTCCCTTCACCAGCCTCCACTGGTGTGTATCAGATTGCTTGGTTATAGCAACATGTCCTTGCTGTTTGTGTTGCTCTGCAGGCCTGTGAGGGGAAGTCGACTCTGACCGACCAGATCCACTGGGCTGATGGCTTCGTAGTGGTCTATGACATCAGTGACCGCTCCTCCTTCATCAAGGCTAAAGCCATAGTACACCTGATCAGAGAGTTAAACCTGGGAGTGGCCAAAAGGTAACCATCCACCCACCTGTCCAGTCCATCTACTCACCTGTACAGTCCATCTACTCACCTGTCCAGTCCATCTACTCACCTGTACAGTCCATCTACTCACCTGTCCAGTCCATCTACTCACCTGTCCAGTCCATCTACTCACCTGTCCAGTCCATCTACTCACCTGTCCAGTCCATCTACTCACCTGTACAGTCCATCTACTCACCTGTCCAGTCCATCCACTCACCTGCTCAGTCCATCCACTCACCTGTTCAGTCCATCCACTCACCTGTTCAGTCCGTCCACTCACCTGTACAGTCCGTCCACTCACCTGTCCGTCCAGGCACCTGTCCAGTCCATGCACTCACCTGTCCAGTCCATGCACTCACCTGTCCAGTCCATCCACCCACCACCTGTCCAGTCCATCCACCCACCACCTGTCCAGTCCATCCACTCCCCACCTGTCCAGTCCATCCACTCACGTGTCCAGTCCATCCACTCACGTGTCCATTCCATCCATTCACCTGTCCAGTCCGTACAGTCCATCCAATCACCTGTCCAGTCCGTACAGTCCATCCACTCACCTGTCCAGTCCGTACAGTCCATCCACTCACCTGTCCAGTCCGTACAGTCCATCCACTCACCTGTCCAGTCCATCCACTTACCTGTCCAGTCCATCCACTTACCTGTCCAGTCCATCCACCCACCTGTCCAGTCCATCCACACACCTGTCCAGTCCATCCACTCACCTGTCCAGTCCATCCACCTCACCTGTCCAGTCCATCCATGCACCTGTCCAGTCCATCCATTCACCTGTCCAGTCCGTACAGTCCATCCACTCACCTGTCCAGTCCATCCACTCCCTACCTGTCCAGTCCATCCACTCACGTGTCCAGTCCATCCACTCACGTGTCCAGTCCATCCACTCACCTGTCCAGTCCATCCACTCACCTGTCCAGTCCATCCACTTACCTGTCCAGTCCATCCACTCACCTGTCCAGTCCATCCACTTACCTGTCCAGTCCATCCACTCACCTGTCCAGTCTATCCAGTCACCTGTCCAGTCTATCCACTCACCTGTCCAGTCCATCCACTTACCTGTCCAGTCCATCCACTTACCTGTCCAGTCCATCGACCCCACCTGTCCAGTCCATCCACTCACCTGTCCAGTCCATCCACTTACCTGTCCAGTGCATCCACCCCACCTGTCCAGTCCATCCATGCACCTGTCCAGTCCGTACAGTCCATCCACTCACCTGTCCAGTCCATCCACCCCACCTGTCCAGTCCATCCACCCCACCTGTCCAGTCCATCCACACACCTGTCCAGTCCATCCACACACCTGTCCAGTCCATCCATGCACCTGTCCAGTCCATACAGTCCATCCACTCACCTGTCCTGTCCATCCACTAACCTGTCCAGTCCATCCACTCACCTGTCCAGTCCATCCACCCTACCTGTCCAGTCCATCCACCCCACCTGTCCAGTCCATCCACCCCACCTGTCCAGTCCATCCACACACCTGTCCAGTCCATCCACACACCTGTCCAGTCCATCCATGCACCTGTCCAGTCCATCCACCCCACCCGTACAGTCCATCCACCCACTCACCTGTCCAGTCCATCCACTCACTTGTCCAGTCCATCCACCCCACCTGTCCAGTCCATCCACACACCTGTCCAGTCCATCCATGCACCTGTCCAGTCCGTACAGTCCATCCACTCACCTGTCCAGTCCATCCACCCCACCTGTCCAGTCCATCCACCACACCTGTCCAGTCCATCCATGCACCTGTCCAGTCCATCCACCCCACCCGTACAGTCCATCCACTCACCTGTCCAGTCCATCCACCCCACCTGTCCAGTTCATCCACTCACCTGTCCAGTCCGTCCACTCACCTGTCCAGTCCATCCACTCACCTGTCCAGTCCATCCACTCACCTGTCCAGTCCATCCACACACCTGTCCAGTCCATCCACACACCTGTCCAGTCCATCCATGCACCTGTCCAGTCCATCCACCCCACCCGTACAGTCCATCCACCCACTCACCTGTCCAGTCCATCCACCCCACCTGTCCAGTCCATCCACACACCTGTCCAGTCCATCCATGCACTTGTCCAGTCCGTACAGTCCATCCATTCACCTGTCCAGTCCATCCACCCCACCTGTCCAATCCATCCACCCCACCTGTCCAGTCCATCCATGCACCTGTCCAGTCCATCCACCCCACCCGTACAGTCCACCACCCCACCCGTACAGTCCATCCACTCACCTGTCCAGTCCATCCACTCCCACCTGTCCAGTTCATCTACTCACCTGTCCAGTCCATCCACCCACCTGTCCAGTCCATCTACTCACCTGTCCAGTCCATCTACTCACCTGTCCAGTCCATCTACTCACCTGTCCAGTCCATCTACTCACCTGTCCAGTCCATCTACTCACCTGTCCAGTCCATCTACTCACCTGTCCAGTCCATCCACCCACCTGTCCAGTCCATCCACCCACCTGTCCAGTCCATCCACTCACCTGTCCAGTCCATCCACTCACCTGTCCAGTCCATAGACTCTTACCTGTCCAGTCTGTCCACACACACCTCACCTACCAAAGGGTAGACTCTCACACTGATATAGACCTTCCATCCACTTGGCGTAGGGGGAGAGTGGAGTCAGTGGGACTGACATTCCATCCTATTATTGTCATTGTGCATCAATAGATTGGACGTCGATGTGGGTTTAACAGCCGCCCACACTGCCCAACAACTGTTACATCGGTAGTAATCCCATTGATAGATTTTACCACAGAGATTCAACTCTCTGGCTCATGTCCATGTGACAATTATTCAGCACCTTTTTTTTAAAATTCAGAGCCAAGATCTATTGTCTGTATGACCTTCAGTTCTAGCTGGTAGTAATTCCAATACACCACTAACTCATCATTCTGCCCCCAAACCAATCCTCTAGTAAATATCTAGCTGCTATTGAATTCTCCTGTCACTATGATAATTCTATTGCTGTTGAGGCGTCTCATGTCATCTCTCTATTATGGCTGAACTGATCGTTGGAATGTTTTCACTAGTGGTCTTCTAGGGATGAGGGAACATCTGTCTAATGGTCTTCTGGGTGATGAGGGAACATCTGTCTAATGGGGATGAGGTAACATCTGTCTAGTGGTCTTCTGTGGATGAGGGAACATCTGTCTAGTGGTCTTCTGTGGATGAGGGAACATCTGTCTAATGGGGATGAGGGAACATCTGTCTAATGGGGATGATGGAACATCTCACTAATGGGATGAGGGAACATCTGTCTAATGGGATGAGGGAACATCTGTCTAATGGGATGAGGGAACATCTGTCTAATGGGGATGAGGGAACATCTGTCTAATGGGGATGAGGGAACATCTGTCTAATGGGGATGAGGGAACATATGTCTAATGGGGATGAGGGAACATCTGTCTAATGGAGATGAGGGTACATCTGTCTAATGGGGATGAGGGAACATCTGTCTAATGGGGATGAGGTAACATCTGTCTAGTGGTCTTCTGTGGATGAGGGAACATCTGTCTAGTGGTCTTCTGTGGATGAGGGAACATCTGTCTAATGGGGATGAGGGAACATCTGTCTAATGGGGATGATGGAACATCTCACTAATGGGATGAGGGAACATCTGTCTAATGGAATGAGGGAACATCTGTCTAATGGGATGAGGGAACATCTATCTAATGGGATGAGGGAACATCTATCTAATGGGATGAGGGAACATCTGTCTAATGGGGATGAGGGAACATCTGTCTAATGGGGATGAGGGAACATCTGTCTAATGGGGAAGAGGGAACATCTGTCTAATGGAGATGAGGGTACATCTGTCTAAGGGGATGAGGGAACATCTGGCTAATGTGGATGAGGGAACATCTGTCTTATGGTCTTCTGGGGATGGGGGAACATCTGTCTAATGGGATGAGGGAACATCTGTCTAATGGTCTTCTGGGGATGAGGGAACATCTGTCTAATGGTCTAATGGGGATGAGGGAACATCTGTCTAATGGTCTTCTGGGGATGAGGGAACATCTGTCTAATGGTCTTCTGGGGATGAGGGAACATCTGTCTAATTGGGATGAGGGAACATCTCACTAATGGGGATGAGGGAACATCTCACTAATGGGATGAGGGAACATCTCTCTAATGGGATGAGGGAACATCTCTCTAATGGGATGAGGGAGCATCTGTCTAATGGGATGAGGGAACATCTGTCTAATGGGGATGAGGGAACAACAGACCTACAGTTTAGCACTGACACATACAATGACGATACCCTCAACTCTCCATCGAGGTTTTAGTCTCGTAGGTTACATCTGAAAAGGGCACCCTATTCCCTATAAAGAGAGCAATACTTTGGACTGCTTCTTAACCTCATTTTGACATGCCTCTGGTAAGAAATAGTGTCATGTAAAATGGAAGAGGGTGTCATTTTCAGATGTCCCGTAGTCTTTAAACGTCACTACCGTTTACTCAACCTGTCCTCTTGGTTTGTCTTGTCTTACATCCAGGGACTCGTTATGTCCGTCCTCACTGTGTCTCATATATTTTTATTTCCTGCTAATCCTGTCTTCCTCCTCTCTCTCTCTCTCTCTCTCTCTCTCCCCCCCTCAGGGATGCTGACACTCTGGTGTTCCTGGTGGGTAACAAGCAGGACCTGTGCCACGTGAGGGAGGTGCGTCGAGAGGAAGGCCAGCGCCTGGCAGCCGAGTCCCAGACACAGTTCTACGAGCTCTCAGCCGCAGAACACTACCAGGAAGTGGTCCTCATGTTCTCGAAAATGGTCCACAACGCCAGCCTTGGGGGCAAGGCCAAGGAGAGAAGACGGAGACCTAGTGGCTCCAAGTCCATGGCCAAACTCATCAATAATGTCTTCGGGAAGCGGAGGAAATCAGTGTGAAAGGGGAGATGGGAAAGGTCAAGTGTTTACCCCAGGCCTAAAGAAGCCTTGTTACTTCGTTACTCCCCTTGGGACTGTTGTTGAATGGTGAAAGGGATTGTGGGAAAATGGTCGATAATGTTGAATGGACCCACCACCAACAACAACATGGGCTTCACCTACTTTACTTGCTGTTGCTATTATTATTGTTGATCATGAAAAGAGTCAATAATAATTAGACCTCCACTCCTCTGGTTGCCAACCACCAAGGGACAGCTCTGTGTGGTATAAATGGTTCTACACTTAGAACAGAGCTTATTGGACTGATAGGACTGCTGCTGCTTACAGGCTTTCTGACTCGTGCTTACCATACTCGCTAGTGTGTGTGTGTGTGTGTGTGTGTGTGTGTGTGTGTGAGAATGACACCACAGGGAGACTCCGTTATTAGCTATGTAAAGTATATCACCACATGGGAAGAATCCATTATTAGCTATGTAAAGTAAATGATACCACAGGGAGACTCCATTATTAGCTATGTAAAGTATATGATACCACGGGGATACTCCATTATTAGCTATGTAAAGGAAATGACACCACAGGGAGACTCCATTATTAGCTATGTAAAGTAAATTATATCACCGGAGACTCCATTATTAGCTATGTAAAGTAAATGATACCACGGGAAGACTCCATTAGTAGTTATGTAAAGTAAATGATACCACGGGGAGACTCCATTATTAGCTATGTAAAATATATGATACCACGGGGAGACTCCATTATTAGCTATGTAAAGTAAATGATACCACAGGGAGACTCCATTATTAGCTATGTAAAGTAAATGATACCACGGGGAGACTCCATTATTAGCTATGTAAAGTATATGATACTACAGGGAGACTCCATTATTAGCTATGTAAAGTATATGATACCACGGAGAGACTCTATTATTAGCTATGTAAAGTAAATTATACCATGGGGAGACTCCATTATTAGCTATGTAAAGTAAATGATACCACATTATTAGCTATGTAAAGTATATGATACCACAGGGAGACTCCATTATTAGCTATGTAAAGTAAATGATACCACGGGGAGACTCCATTATTAGCAATGAAAGTATATGATACTACAGGGAGACTCCATTATTAGCTATGTAAAGTATATGATACCACAGGGAGACTCTATTATTAGCTATGTAAAGTAAATGATACCATGGGGAGACTCCATTATTAGCTATGTAAAGTAAATGATACCACATTATTAGCTATGTAAAGTATATGATACCACGGGGAGACTCCATTATTAGCTATGTAAAGTAAATGATACCACGGGGAGACTCCATTATTAGCTATGTAAAGTAAATGATACCACATTATTAGCTATGTAAAGTATATGATACCACGGGGAGACTCCATAATTAGCTACGTAAAGTATATGATACCACGGGGAGACTCCATAATTAGCTACGTAAAGTATATGATACCACAGGGAGACTCCATTATTAGCTATGTAAAGTAAATGATACCACAGGGAGACTCCATTATTAGCTATGTACTGTAAATGACACCACGGGGAGACTCCATTATTAGCTATGTACTTTAAATGATACCACGGGGATACTCCATTATTAGCTATGTACTGTAAATGACACCACGGGGAGACTCCATTATTAGCTATGTAAAGTAAATGATACCACAGGGAGACTCCATTATTAGCTATGTACTGTAAATGACACCACGGGGAGACTCCATTATTAGCTATGTAAAGTAAATGATACCTCGGGGAGACTCCATTACTGGCCCTATTGCCTCTACTGCTCAACGCATGCCACAGTGGCAGACACAGTCCATTTTTCATACATCTTTCATTATGACTCATCTGTATCCCAAATAGCACCCTATATATAATGCACTATGTTTGACCGGAGCCCTATGGGCCCCTATCGAAAGTAGTGCACTAAACAGGGAACAGGGTGGCATTTGGGATGCTTCCTGAATACCGCTACTGAAGAGAGCCAGCAGTTTATTGGCATGGAGGTTGTTTTTGGGGGGAAATTCTTTCTGTGGTTACTGTGGTTTCCAGGGAAAGGTAATGTATCATAAAATAATGAATGTCTGTCTGTTTAGTTCCATCTTCCTGTTGTTCATTGTTCCCTGGATTAAAGTCTGAATTATAAACTCATAAAATAATGTAAAACTATAATAAACACTGTAATCAAGTCTAGTTGTGGTTTTATGGAGGTGTGTGTGTGTGTGTGTGTGTGTGTGTGCGTGTGTGTGTGTGTAAGTAAAGAAATAAAACAACTGTAAAAAGACATTTGAAAATAACAGTAGCGAGGCTACATACAGATACCGGTTAGTCAGACTGATTGAGGTAGTATGTACATGTAGGTATTTTTAAGGTGACTATGCAGATATGATGAACAGAGTGTAGCAGTAGTGTAAAGGAGGGGTTGGCAGGTGGTGGGTGGTGGGACACAATGCAGATAGCCTGGTTAGCCAATTTTTGGGAGCACTGGTTGGTCGGCCAATGAGGTAGTATGTACATGAATGTATAGTTAAAGTGACTATGCATATATGATAAACAGAGAGTAGCAGCAGCGTAA